>NW_022158279.1:0-11216 GCF_003316985.1 Fusarium coffeatum
ATGGAAACCTTATTATCAGGTAGTAATGGGCGGCCGCCGTGATTGTCTTGGCACCTACTATACATGGATTAATAGCCGAATGCTTCGTAGTCGGACTTATATGAAGTTGCAGCCCCAGCTAACAGATTGCGCTCTGATCCATCGCGCCTTGGCTGGCTTGGCATAAAAACGTTTTCGATAATCCACAACACGCTATGGCAACTATCCTTGGCTAACATCCCTTGTCGCGGTGGTGAAATTCGGTTTGCCTACGCAGTCCTTGTCAATCTTACATGTGCTATTACCAAGACTTGTTGGAATACCATCTCAACCGTCACCAGGGTTTTGATCCTCCTTGCTTGCTAGCTTTCATCAGAAGACGGCACCTTTCGCATCAAGCCACTACCCGACCTGCCTCAGCTGCTCATTTAACAATCGGATCTGGTTAAGAAGAAATTTCTGATGGTAGTGCTAAGCGAAGGGGCGAGATTTAGGCTCAGTCAATCTCTTCTTATCAACAATATAGTGATTGAAAGAGGCTTGCCAGGCAAAGGCAAAGCTGGAAATTGACCAATGAACTGGAGTCTGATGCTCTTACTCTATAGAAAGAAGTGGTGTTAGAGTCGTCAGAGATAGCAGTGTGGAAAAGGCTTCTCTATTTGATAGAGTGCGTACTGCAAGTATCACATAACTGGACAGCCTTGGAGATTCCGTATAGCATGCGCTAGCCAAGTTGAACTTCGTCCCTTGATACAGTCTATATTAGTAAATTCGGATTCTTCCCGAGACAGTTAGTCTATTACAATATCGTACTTTAAGATTTAGGCTAAGATCGGAGATCATGTTATGATAACCTAAATATAATGGAAATTTGCATAGTTTGCTGCCAATGCGTGTCGTCTCCGTTGCCAAGACCGCGATATGCAGGGGCTGTTGACATGTTTTCATCTTAGCCTTGTTTTCGATGTAACGGTGACAACTGCGACATCATGGGATCCCTCGAATCCATCGTGGCTGAGTCAACTGATGGTCCTAATTTTCACGGATAAAGATAAGCATAAAAAAAGTCGCATGCCATGCCGACTCATGCTGGTTGTAACCGCACGTAGTATAAGAATCACTGGCCCTGCGTCCACAAATCAGTCTCACCCGATGGTTACATACGCCTACCACTCTTTCTAGGCACGCACCCATTTCACTTCTTTCGTTCCAAGTTCGCCAATCATGGTTCGTCTGACGGCGCTGACGGGACTATTGGCCTTAGTCGCCATACCCACAGCAGCACGTCCATGGATACCACCTTCACAAGAGATGCAAGAAATTGCCGATTTCAACTCGACAATTGCTGCTCGAGCAGACGCTGGGGACTTTTACCTCCGAATTATGCCCCTAGGTGCATCGATAGTGGCAGGGGACTATTCTGAAGACCGAGCTGGGAATGGCTTCAGGAAGTTTACTCGCGATAAACTTCGCGACCAAAAGTGGAAGGTCAATATGGTTGGTGACCGGAATTCGGGCACGATGGCAGACAATGTAAGTTACGAATAAGAACTGCTACATATGCGTAAAACTAATTTCTATGGCAGGACCATGAAGGCATCTCGGGTCAAGTGGTGGAACAAATCGCTAAACGCGGTCGAGCTTCAGCCAGAAAGTGGCTTCCGAACGTCGTTCTGGTCAATGGAGGAACTAACGATGCCAACGGACGCAAGGAAGATGTTAAGGCTGGACGGACGGGCCTAAAAATGAAGGAGCTCATCGAGGGCATATTCGCAGAGGTCCCTCAGGCTGTTGTTGTTCTGTCTACCCTGATCCCAAAGGTTGGCAACGAAGAGTATGTCGCAATGATCAACGACCAGTACCGTACCATCTACCGTCAATTTGTACCTCTTGGTGACGACGGAAAAGAGGAATCAAACCCCCAGTTCAAGGTCATTTTGGCTGAGATGCAACCATTTATGAAGCTGGACGACATCCACGATGGAACACATCCCACTATTCTTGGTGAGCGCAAAATGGCCGCTGCTTGGGTTTGGTAAGTCGCTTTCGGTCATGACCTAATCTTGTAGAAGAAGTTAACATAAGCATAGGGCTATAGGCGTTGCTCATGATCGAGGTTGGATCCAACCTCCCAAGCAGAGCAGCTTATTTTCCGACGACGATGCAACAACTCAATGCCGCAAAAAGTTCGGCAGTGGAGCTTCTGACAATAGGAGTGGCCGTCAGATTCTTTTCGCCAGCGACCCAGCCATTCGTGACGATGGCACGTACCGACACAGCTCCCAGCTTCGGGATGACCGCAAGGGATCTTTCACCAAGACCATTGGTGGTGGGCCGGACAAGGATATGACCAAGAGTTCCGATATGTGGTTTGCGCAACTGGTAAATCTTGGTGGTTCACCTAAGGGCGACGAGCGTGACGAGCTTATCCTTGCGCCTTCGGATAAGTCGGACCGGAAATTCACCATGTATCTCAATAATGGTGTTGGTGAGTTTAACGATGGGTTCTCAATTGATCCCAAGATGAGCTGTTCCAACGCTCGTAAGTCCCTCGAGTCCATTCTCTTATACGTACTGACGGAACTCTTAGATATTCGATGGGGTGATGTGAACGGTGATGGACTGGACGATTTTATCTGTATACAGACGAACGGAGAACTGTGGGTTCTCATCACCGGCTTTTGAATGCAATGACGGAAATTAACGATCTCCAGCTATGTTTCTATTAACAAGGGCGGAAGCCCGCCTGCATTCCAGAATGTTGGATTGGTATGTTGTATTGGGTATCAGCGAGCTTGGATCTCACGGATTAACACTTTGCGTAGTACAAGAAGCAAGAAATGGGTCTCGGTCGGGACAGAGTCCGCCTCGGGGACATGGATGGTGATGGTCGCCTCGATTATTGTGTGATTTCCAATGCTGGCAATTATCAGTAAGTTATCTACTTTCTTATGAAGGACCGAGGATCTTACGAGCAATAGCTGCTGGCGAAATGGAGGTATCGGCGATAAGGCAGCATATTGGCAAGATATGGGCGAGGGCTCGCACATCCTTGCGTCTCAAAACACCGGAGACATGAGGGGTGTACAGTTCGGTAAGGTTTCATTCTGTCCAGATGATTGAATAGCCCTAACAAAGACTGCAGTGGATATGAATGGAGAGTAGGTCATACTCCTTACTGACCCTTTTCACTCGTAGTGCTGAACAGAACCTAGTGGCCGATACGACTGGACATATATGAATAAGGAGGGCCAGGTCAAGACGTAAGTAGCTGACCACCACGATATCGAGAAGATCCTAACCGTCTTGGCGACAGTCTCATCAACCAACGCGGTGATGGTAAAGGTATGAAGCCTTTTTGGCGCGAAGCCGGCATCACGCATCCTGGTCGTGGCTATGACATTGGTGAGAACCGCGAGTTCATCAAGTGGGGCCGTATCTTTAGCGGACGTCCTTCATACGTGAATTGGCAGCGTGATGGTAAGCTCTGTAACGGGGGTGTTATCTGCCGGATCACCTACCAAGTATGGGAGAACAAGGGTGAAGGGGGCACTTCCCAGAAGGGTATGTGTTGCTTTTCTTACATTCAGCTGCATAAAATACTGATATCCGATAGGAGATGGCATCTTCTGGGGCGACACTACTGGTTCTGGTGTTGACGACTACGTCTGGATCTCTATGCACGGTGAGGTCAATGTGTTTGTTAACAAGAACACTCGCTCCAAGGAGCATGACTTTTACGCAACCAATGCCTGGGCAGCGCCGACCATGATCAAGACAGGCCTCCCCCGCAGAGCATTGCATATAGCCGATTGGGACGGCGATGGAAAGGCCGACATCATTGGCGTAACCAATCTCAAGACTGGTTCTCTCAAAGTATGGTACAGTCAATGGGCCAACGGAAAGCACGACTGGAAGGTTGAGACTATCGCCAACCCCCCTGGCAGAGATTGGTGTACTCAAGGTTACGGCCGACTACCATTTGACAATGCACATCACTTTGCCGACTTGACAGGTTCTGGAAGGACAGACTATATCTGCATGGCTCCGTCCGGTCAGGCGTGGGCTTGGCTTCGTGGGAGTGATGGTGTGGCTAAGCCCTCGGGACAAATCAAGTATACAGAGGACTTAGACCGAGCCAACTTCCAATTTGCCGATATAAATGGTGACGGAAGAGCCGATTTGATCCACAAGGACAAGTTCAGTGGTGATACTCAGGTTTGGTATAACGAAAACGTCGTATCTGAGTCAGAGCGGCCTGGAAACTCTGGCAGTATTATGAAATGGGAACGTCCGCAGAAGTTGTTCCGCGGATCAGTACGCGGACCAGATACTCACTATCCTCGCTTGAACAATCAACGTCGCGCGGACATGGTTTATGCAAAGGCCACGAGTGCAACGGTAAGTTACGGAATGCCTTACCCTACTGAGAAGTCGTATTAAACATGCATCACAGGCCCATATTTCCTTCAATGTCTGCCCTGCAGGAGGAGACGACACGGGCAAGCCCGACACCAACCTTCCAACCTACAACCCACCCGACCTCAGCCCGGATCCTGAAAAAGACTGGTTCTGCAAGGGCGGTAACGGAGCCAAGTGGACAGACAGTCTCTGGCGTCAGCACGGTGTTGGAACATGGCTCAAATCAAGAACAGATCTCTACAGCGCGGCTGAGAACAGCTGGCCTACTGGTGCCAAGGGTGTTCCACGTATCATCGCCGAGTACAATATTTTCGACCATGACAAGATTTATAACTGGCACACAACCTGCACCAGGTAATTAACGATTGGAATTAGGGTAGTGGTACCTGCTAATGAGATCAACAGTATCGAAGACACGTGCGACTTGAAAAATGCCATTGAGACAGCGGATGGTTGCGCGAAACACCAGGAGAGAGGTTTTGCTCTCTGGGCTATGAGCAACTTTGCCATGTTCCAGCAAAAGTGGCATAAAGCTGTATCAGATGGGTAAGCTTAATATAAGAGTGTATTGTGGGTTATCAGCTCAGCTATTAACGAGATCTAACCAGGGTTGAACGCGCCCAGAGTACGGCTGGCGACATAACCAACACGTTCTTGCCCGTGTCAGCTGATGATGCGAACGCGAATCCCGCCGCCTGGCTCACTATTGTCGCAGGTATATTCACGACTATAGGTAGTATATCGCCTGGTATTGTTGGAAACGGAGTGAATCTCGCCGCCGGCGTTTTTACTATCGGCGCTGGTGCTGCATCGTTTGCAGCGGAATCGACAGATCCCACCCCCCAGTTTAAGTCCTTTGGCGACTTAGGCCTGGCACTTGACAATATGCTGACCTTTGCCCAAAAGGCTATGGAAGTCCAGTTCAATCGTTACTTCGTCGAGACGCCGCCCGACAACGACAGGGACCGCGGTTCCGAGCTCGCACGTGCTCTAGAGTCCGGAGTGTGGGCAAACCAAGATTCGGCTCAAGCTGGTACAGACGCCATCTGGGATACCAACAGAGTTAAGGAGATGATACAAGCTGCCATGATCAGTGAAGTTTGGAACGGTGGACAAGTTGCCATCTTCAAGTGGTCTAAGGATCACACATTGGCCAAGGACTGGGGATTTAATCCTTGCTTTGGCGGCGACAAATATGGCATGGATAAGCATATTGCATGCGTCAACAATCAGAACTACCTGATCGTATGTTTCCGAAATAACGCATGCATATTTATTGCGCTAACCGCATCATCAACAGGCCAAGCAGATCACTAAAGAAGACCAGGATGATGCTCAGAGCTGGCCTGATATCGGATCTGATGAGGATTCACTCAGTAAATACAACCTCGACCACATAACTGTTATCAGCGCTGCAGAGAGAACACAAGACAGGGCCAAGAGTTTCATACCTCGTGGCTTGAACACCATAGGAACGCTCTTCGCAGATGCCGCCAGGCAACACAAAGATAATCGATTAGATTACATGAAGTACATTAACGTCCCCGGTAAGTAGAGCTGGCTTCCATCGTCAACTATACCTAATCAAAATTGCAGTATGCGATCTTAACGGACTGAGCAGCTTTGACCTCTACAAAGACCGTTTGACAGAGCTTCGCGGTGAAGTGTGCAAAAAGGCAGACGAGTACAAGACATTGAACAAGTTCTGTGTTGCTCATATGCTTGCGATGAACTGCCGGAAGCTAAGTTTGTCAGGAGGACAGTGGCCTTATCAGAACGACATCTGAGATTGATTATGAAGAGGGTAATACTACGTGCGGATTGTAAACGGTGAGGGAAATGATTTCGTTATTTTAGTCATAGTAGCTGCAGAAAATATTATATATTGTTTTTAATCATTCCCTTAACTATTTATTACTTTATCTCTTATACATATTATTATAAGTAACACCTCAACTATAATACAGGATTATAAGATATTTATTATAGAACTTTAATAACTATAGTATATATACTAGGCACATAATACAGACAAGTGCATGATAAGAGACTTAACTATCTACGTATAAGTTAGTTGTATAATAGTTATACTCAACTACTAAACTATAAGGTAAAAGATTAACCTATAATTACTTATATAGTAATTATAGTAATATTTATAACTACTTATAAAGCTTTATAGTACTATAATAATAACTAATTATAGTTAAAAGAAAACTTATAAAAATCAATATTTAATAACTTGTCTTTGTTTTTCAATATATTAGATCCAGTTGTTCGATGGCATGGGCAGTATATCACGATTCACATATTTTTGATGTTTAGGACATGAAAAGAACTTTCAAACACCTTGCTGAGCTCTCTAGCCGCCGCAAAGCTGGCTTGACTGTTTTGACTGGCACCTGTTGATGCTGGTACTGAGTCTGATGCCGCGGTATGTTTATTCGGTTTCAAGGCGATCTTTAGCTGCTTTGTGTATTTGGAAACCTTTGGCTTGTGGCTAGGCATGCCTATCCTTGCCTGCCTGTGGTTACTGTAGCTTAGAGGGAGTTTGGAATTAGATGGAATGAGATAATCGTTAATCCACGACCTTAAGCTTGTATTTTATATCATGGCCCGAGGCGCTATATTATGTGGTAGATGAAATTGATGTAAGTAATCCCCTCTAAATATGTCAAGCATAAAAATAAAGTCTATATATCTCAGGATAATCTATTTAGCTATTAGTACAACTTAATTATTATAACTTAATTATTATAACTTACTTATTGTTATGACCTAACGCATGATAACATAAGGACACAGTCAAGTTACTGCGAATACATTGCGAACACGCAATAAGGCACGCACGGTTATATAAAGGAGGAGTTAAACCCCAAATCTGGGGGAAGGTCGGAGATTGATACAGTCGATTGGAGACCCCTTAGCTGTGTTGACGCCGTGACTACGATACGAATCTCCTGCGAACCCCCTTACAGCTCGTTCACTCCGCTTCTCGCCGCCAGTTTCTAAAACTTATGTATTATTAGATATGATTATAAATAACGCTTAGATTTATATACTTATCTTATTACTTAGTATGGCACTTTATAATATATTATCCTTATTTTATGGCTAGGAACCTAGATTATTACTTCTTGAGACCTTTACTCGGAGCTGTGCCTGCACTAAAGGACTAAGGCTGGTTTAGTATAGCATTCCATTTAATCAACTCACGAATAAATGGTGTAGTTTTAATCCACGAATTGCTCAGATGATATAGAGCATTTCGAAGATGCGTCTTGATATGTTGCTGCGTTAGGATAAGTTTGTAACTGTGGCAGGCAAGAAGCCGGTATTCTGGTACACGTATAAAGTATCCCATTTTGAGAGGGATGGATTGGAAATCCACCTAATCTCAGTAATTGCTTCTAACTCCCTAAAATAGGTTGAAGTCTTCTATGGCGATATTGGCTTCGTGAAGTGCCTCTTGGGTGACTTCTAATATATGTGGATGTCTTTGATACCTTTCGCAACGAATTCCCATTTCCATCAGAATCGCAGACGGATCAGTCTTCAACTCGTTTCTTCGAGTGTCCAACAACGCAACATGTGTATTTTCAATGGCAGGAGTGCTAAGAGAGTGACCAAACATATTTATCGGCCTGCAAAAGCTGGGGAAGGATCCGTGGATAATCTCGCCCATCATCAAGCCCGGCACGTAACAAACGCCTACAACCTGGTACATTGAGTCTGATGCGGAGCTTGTGGCATATTCTCGTAGGATGACTGGGTGCCTTCCACCAAATATTACACAAACAAGGTCATTTGAGATAGTACCTAGTGGCGCAAGTCCAATGAGCCCGTCGACAGTCGAAAAAACACAGCGCCCCACAATATTCAAAGTGAATGTCCTGAAGAATGCTTCAGATGGATGCATGGACACCTTTCTCAGCTCATCATAATCTCCATTGGTCATCCATATATTGCGAACATCTTGTACGGTTCGATCAAACTCAGGCCAATATCTGTCAGGCGGGTCAAAATCGTGGGCAAATGCCAAGCCAACGAAAACGCGAGCGTGAGCCTCAATAATTGTTCCCCCACTCTTGTAAGGAGCATCGAGGTCCCCCGATGGCTTGAAGTGCCTTATTAGTTTGATCATCCGATTGTGAGATACCTCTGTATCGTAGTTGCCAGTCTGTGCACAGCGAACGTTGGCTATCCTTGATGCCCGGATGCCGGCAACACGGAGGACTCTTTTCCCATGAAACGTATCCTGTGGAAAATTGACCTTTGCCGATATCCACCCGCAAGCGCTCCACGTTCCCCAGGGCATGTTTAGTTGTTTCAAAGAACTCGACCAGTCTGGAACCCAACTGGGTATATCCAAGACTTTGGAGCAAAGTTCACAGGTGTCAAGAATTTTCAATGAACGACGCTGGATGATAATCTTTTGGACTACGTCCGTGTAGACCTCAGAAACAGATTTGGAATAATCCGCTTGAATCCCTAGACCTTGATCGGGCCTGCATAGCAAACTGGATACTCCGTAAATCATGTCCCGCGGATCTTTACTTTTGGTGCCGCGAATGTCCGTTCTGAGGTCACGATAACCAAGAAAACCCGGCCGCGTCCTGCAAAGTGACTCAACCAGTCGTAGAGATTTGACGGATGCGATCTTGCGTTCCCGAATATGCCAAATGTCGCTAGGCTGGCGAAACATGATGTATGCCCCTTTTCTGAATAGATTCCAATCAACCTCCGTGCTGCCGCATTTCACTACGGCTACAGTGGAAAGGGTAATTTCTTGACGAACCCAGATGCGCTCAAACCATTGCCGCTCAAAGAGGGAACATATGCTGTGCAGTTCCTGGTCATTGAACGGTGCTTTCATGGCGAGGTCCGCCCAACCTAGTTCGGAAGTGCCACGGGCTGGCCTTATGCTCGTCGTGCTCCAATTAATTTCGACTTGGCGGCCAACGTGAGCTATGGTCTCGAGGGCATGACGGCTCTCGTTCTCCTCTGGGCCCAACCAGGCCAGAACGCGATTCGCAAGTCGATAAATGCTGCCCATGAGAGGGATCTGGGAGGACTTTTCCTCCTCATCCTTTTGATTGATACAAAGGGAATCAACCCAGAGCTGTCGATCCTCAGCTGTATATCTGAGGTGCCGAAGAGCTATGTCAAGGTTGTTTGTGATGGAGATGGAACTTCTATCAGGCATTATGGCATCCTTGGGATTATGTTCTGAGCCCCAGCAATATGACAGAGCTTCATATTGAAATAATCCATGGTGCCGCTGAAAATAGTTGGGCTGGACTAGATTAGCGCATTTGTGATTTGAGCAGCAGCAAAGGAAAATCACTTACAACTAGCTGTATTTCGGCCAAAGAGATGCGAATCGGGTCCGAAAACGAGCCTTGATAAAGCGTGACGACTCTGATGCTTTGACCAGGGAAATTGAGAGGCTCGTAGGCGAAGCGTTTCGAGATGTTAGCCGGGAGCGACATTAAAATAACTGTTTTCCACTAAAACCTCTTTCGCAAACTTCACACAGATTGCAATTTCTCCACGACAAGGCAATGATTTTTTTCACTGAATATTCTCGTTGCGCGCACGCTGTGAGCAATTTCTGTTGATCTGCAGTTGGCTAAAGCTTAAAAGGTAGAAGAAGCTACACTGGCAAATTTTAGTAAGCGCGGATGTACTGCTGAAATCTGAGCCATTCTTGCTCTCTGGCTGCACTAGGTACCTTGTGACAGTGACCCCCGCGGTGGCTTTTTCAACTCCACCCAGGCCTCCTAGGCCTCTCTCTACGATACGGTTCGTCTCGTTTGATTGCCTCGAAGAATCACGAATCGTATGCCTTAGGCGGCAAGATGCATGGCTGAATTGGTACTACCGCAGGTAAGGGGATTAGGCAGCAGTTGCTTCAGGCATTTCTGGTGATATTGGATGCGAAATGACTCGAATGGAACTTTCTTGGCTGCAGCTCTGGTGGAGGGCAACGGTTGCCTTGGTCTTAGCGGGAGACAGTATCCTGGCGTATCATCGCCAGCCTGAAGCCGACTAGATCTACATGCATCCTTTCCCAGATGAGACAGTATCGCAGAAAGAGAAAAGTAGTTGGTTGGCACAATGCAGACCGGAGCTGCGGCGAAGAAGGTTCTAATCAGGATTTAATGCATTTCTCACCCAGCATCACCAGAAGTGCTTGGAGGAACTGCTGCCTGATCCCCCACCTGCATGCCTGTGGCTCGACGAACTCTCGTGCCTAAGGCAGAAGGACAGATGATCATGGTTGCATAAACCCTGCACCCTCCCGTAAACAACACCAAAAAGCATCACACCCAATGATCATATCCAACATGAAGCAGTTGCGATAGCGTTACACCTAGAAGACTGTTGCCACAACAAGTCATATAAGCACCTTCTGACAATATAGATTGCTTTTCTCCGCGATACGGTCAGGACTTAGGAGCAAGGAGCCTTACTGCTTCCGGATACTAAGGGATCTAATCACGGCCAAGTTCCAGGATTTTTATCAAAGGATCGAAACTGAGATCCCGATCCCAAAAGGGGGTCCAAGCATGATCCTGGTTAGGGTCGCCATTGCGTTTATAAGAGTTAGAGTGGGGGTTAGCGAGACCAAGGGGTTAAGGGACCAGAAATGGGACCAAGAGCGGCCACGGGCTGTTGCTCAGCCAGAGGGGTAATCAGAGCTGACGCGGGCTAATGGGGGGTGATGCAAAGCTGAGCCGCAGTTAAGCCAGCGAGCTAGGAGGCCATAAAAGCAGAAATCTTGGTATGTCACGTGTCGCTTGAGTTTCGTC
>NW_022158280.1:0-8533 GCF_003316985.1 Fusarium coffeatum
GCACAGCACAGCACAGCACAGCCAGTCCGTATCGGAAGCTCTCGAGTCGCTTCTCTTTACTTGACTTGGTTGAGAGTCAATCGACTGGGTCCAGCTCCAGCTCCGGAGCAAGCAGCTTGCTTCGAGCCAAGCCCCACGAAGGAAAATGAGCAACCGAACAAAAAAAAATCCAATGGAGCGGCTACGGCGTGCGTGGAGGGGAGGGTTGAAGCGGGGGGGGAGGCGTGTAGATGAGGGGAAGCTAGTAGTGGGAGGGGCGTATATCTGGAGTAGGTAGGGCTTTGCGGTTTGTTACTGTAGATTGTAGAGCAGAGAAGCAGAGTAGAGCAAACCAAGAGAAGCGAAATATGAATATGGGGGTTATGCATAGCAGTCCATGTCATCCATACCTTGTCTATGTACTGGAGCTGGTAGACAGTGGGGGGTTCAAAGATGATGTTGATGATCCTATGTTGCTTCGATTCGAGATTTGGTACAACAGATAGACTCTCACCCATTCATATAGGGTCGAAAAGATGGTATTTCACATGAAAATTGAATAGTGATGTAGGTAGACTATATCTACGTACAATCCCAAACCGTCTATTTAGTTCAGTCTAGCTACTGACTCTCAGCCTCCTCTTTCATCTGAACCTTGTTTCCTCTATGACAATTCTTTTATGATGCCAACGTAGACGATGAAAAAGACATCCAATTATTCTCGTTGCATCTGCTCTTACAAGTTACACCTACGTCTTCGGCGTGCTGGCTCCGAACCCGAAGTGGGTTGCACGCAGCACATGTAGGTCGTAGGTATGGACCCTGCCGTGGCCCCATTTACTAGGTACCGTTTCCTTTGTCCATGCAGCCAAAAGTCTAGCTAGGGAATTCATTAATTGGCGGAGCGGAAAGGAAAGAAAATGAACGCACATGTCAGGAATCAACCGCAAGCAAATGAGGATGCAGGCATTTACCATCATTCTATTGACATGCCACTCTCTGGGGAAGATCACGTTAATAGGGTCAGAAAGAGGAAGCTCAATAAGTACTTAAGAACTCATGTCTCTCCTTTCGGCGTCATACCCTGCACCGGTCAAGACTATTTACTAGGCATTTGAATGAGGCTTGGGGAAACCTGGCAATAGGCTCTCCAGGTATAAATCACGTTGTTCTACAGATTTACTATATTAAATATGTCTTAATAAACTCCTCAATTCGTTCAAATATTCCCAGTCTCTGCATCAAAGCGCACTCATCCATGCCAGCATCCCCAAGATCATCCCACAACCTTCTCAATCTCACCCTTCGGAAGTTCCTCCGAAATAAAAAACTGAAGCCTCACCGTCCGCCGCTCCGCCCCGGTCCATCTCATCTCTCAAGGGTAGGACTATTCCGTTCACCCTCCTCCGTAGATCGGCACCTCCCAGGGCATCCTCCTTGGAGGCGAAAACGCGCATCTTTGATTATCACTTTTTGCTAGTAAGCGGTAGTAGACGAGTCAAGTGCGCTTTTGCAGCCATTTCCTCCATGTATCTTAGATCTACGTTCTTGGAGGGTTGAGATCTACCGGTGGCTACGTATTTGAATAAAGAAGGCAACGTGCTTTTCGATCGAATAGTGGCGATGTATCTATTTCAAAATGATTTCCCGTTGTTGTATAGTAGGGTCCTCCATAAATCCCCATGTATCCCCTCATAATGCTAACGTTAGGCTGGCTCCCCACGATGGGTGAATGCCAATCAACCCACTCGACATTGATCTGATCTGACTTGACGACACGTGTGTTTCGTTTGCAACCCTCATCAATATAGAAAGTAGTCAATGCATTCGATGAACCTGTCTACAGCCAGCCAATTGACTAGAATAGACATCACTACATAGTGCATACCTAGGTACATAACATCCACGAATGGCCTCATTTCCTGTTCCCTCTCCGACCTTGCCGCTCTTATTTCCCGCTGGAATCGATTCCTCCCCTCTCCGCTCTCTCCCTATGCTATGCTCCGCTCTCCGCATTCATCTCAAGCCTAATTTGTTTTAACCGACGTGGAGAGAGTAAAGACAGTGAGACCTGAGCCTCGAGAGCCACCCAATCAATTCCAGGCTGGCAATTGATATCTATCGCCAAGCTGTCAATCTGTGAATAGGTTTGCAACATGGTTTCGTGTAAGAGAAATTGTGGTCGAGGGATGGATTGCTTTGCCGCTAACCATGAGCCAACCACCTACGACCGCACTTTGACTACCGTAGAGACAAGGATGGGACAGTTAATGGGGGCCCAGGGTCTGGTTAAAGATCCAATGGCGCCGAATGGCTGGAAGATGGGAAGATGCTGCCAATCCGTGCGACGCCGTCTGGAACGTTAAACCTTCCTCTCTGCAGGGATTGTTTCGTCTTCTCAACTTGCGACGCCAATCATGGCCTGTTCTTTTCAAAGCCGATGTCGCGCCCACGTTGTTCTCTTGCCTCTCTTGAGGAAACAGTAAGGCAAGGCGATGAATGAAAGGCCCTTGACGTACAGACTAAAGAGTACGGGGGAGTTTAATGCGGGTCTGATTCGTCTAAATGGAACCCCCATCCTTCATTACAGGCTAGACCACTGTACTGTAGTACTGTATCCTCCGAGGAGCTGGATGTTGCATCCAATCTGTTCCGTCGTGATGTACGAGATTTGAGATGTGATTCCGCTTGAGGCACAGCCCGGATGACTTTGAGATGCCCTCCGCGTCCCTACGTACAGTTCTGTGTGTATGCAAATGCAAAGGCAAGATTGCTACGACATTATGCTTATGTGTTGTCATCTGGTGTGACAGGCAAACTAGAACCATGCCTTTATAACGGGCCTATACAAACTATCCAGGTTTGGTGTTTAGGTACTGTAGCCTGGCTTTTGATCTTCAGGATTTTCTCTGCTATGTATGCCACGTCGACACAAGCATGAGACACTTTTCTTCCCTGTCTGTTTTATTTGCCTCAACAATGGAAGGCAAGTATTACCAGATGCAATACCCAAATATCCCTCTTTTAACGTTGGCGTGAGAAGACTATACTGCATATGTAGTGGAGGATCTCGGGGTGTTTTCTCGAGAGTCGCCGAGCGCATCTCAGAGCCAGGACCAGAGCCAGAGCAGGCAGCCGAGGTCCTAAACCCCATCTCTAGACTCCAGCCAGGCTTCGGTTCAATTACCAGAGCGACATTTCAGAGCCTTGAATCATAGATGCAGTTTAGACAGACGTGTGATATTCATCGCCGTCACCCCATTATCTCACACTTCATAGTCAAAAGATGGACAACATAAAATTAAAAGAAATAACCAATCATGTTCCCTCGACTCATGCATCTTCCTTATCTCGAACCAACCACCGTTTCCCTATCTCTGGCTGAGCACTAAAACAGAACAAGCAGAGGTCGTGTCGTGCCGTTCACACACACCACACGGCATCCATTAGTGCGTGCCAAGACAGAACAAGATCGTCTAGGAACTGGTAGCGCCGTCTTTTAGTCGACGCCATCGCGCAGATGTAACTCTCTCTGCCTCTGCCTTCTGTCTCACCATGCTTCGGGAGTCCCTGCGGGGACCCTGGCCTGCTCTCTGTTGTTAATGTTGCAGTTGGGCTTGCATTAAAGACGTCACTTCGTTTGGCAACCCGAACCGGTATAGGACAAGCAGCCAATAGCAGAGAGACAGCCTCCGTTAGTGGTGAAGAAGCACATGTCTGGGGAAAAAGACAGGCGACACCTCACAATTAGACATCTGGCACAGTCCTGGAGAAGGTTGTTTATGTTCCTGATGCATGGTAAGCAACGGCAATTATCATCCGTTGCTGATATCTGCACAAGAGCTCAGCCATTGGAAACTCCAATGTATGGCTGGACCACAGGCGAAACACTTCAACTCGGTCGCATTTCCAAGCAATACGGCCAGATCTGTTACTGTACGCCGTATTTCCTAGCGTGGGAGCCACATTGCTTATCTCTCGGCGTTAATACTATGATAGGTACGTACTACTAGACCAGCGGTCGAATGGATACCGACAACAGCTCAAATCAAGAGTCGAGAGATTATAAATATCAAAGCAAGCAGCGCAGTTGGTCGATTTCTTTTGTGCGGAGCTTCTATGTGGACCATAGCGAGTTCGGCGAGAGCGAGCTGCTGTAGCCTGCCTGGGGCTCTACTGTACGAGCTGCTCTCTGCAGTGAGTGCATTGGATCTTACGGGCTTGCGGAGCCGTCAATCCGAGCCTCATTCAGCCTATGAACCAGAGGCCAAATGCCCAGACTTCGAGTTCCCGATCGCCGGGCTACCGCCCCCAAAGAAATAACAGCAAGAAAAAGACCTCAATTCCTAGTCAACGGAGTGACACCGACGGTCTTTGCGGCCAAATCCCGGAGTTGCTTTCTTCCTCTATGTTTGCCTTACATAGTCATTCCGACTTCTCCCGACAGCCATCCAACTCCAAAGTGCTCATGCTGTAGCTCCTCTGCTGTCCGTACCTAACAAGGTATGAATTAGTTAGCTTACTGACCCGGCATCATTCTTTGCATGAAGCAGGACAAGGGTTCTAGCGCAAAAAACGCAAGCAACGCTGCAGGAGTTTGTCGAGATGCCATCCATGTAAAGCCAGGCACACCAAACATCGGTGATTCAGTTACCTCACAAAATGAATAAACCATCAAACTGTCCTGTGAGTTCTTTGGCGATCGGATGATAAAAGGCAGAATGCGAATGGACGTCGTACATACAGCAAGCTTGGCTTGGCTTCAGCAGGCGGTGAGTTGCAGTATAACTCTAGATCGACAGAGTCGCAGTTGTTCTTTGGGGGTTTCATTTCCCAAAGACATTACGGATAAGTTACATGAGTCTAGAACCAAAGGATATTTGCTATAAACCACTCATCCCAAGCCGACATAGCCGCTGAGAAATATTATGTTGAAGGCACGACAGTCTGACCGATTCACATTTCTGACCACCCTCCTTGTAGCTAGTATCTCATCAATCCATCCAAATAACTGCCGAATTCCCGTTCAAGTGAATGTCATTGAAGCTCTTTTAACGTTGCATTGTTTTGACAGCGGGTTTCCACCCATGGCGGCTACTAAGCGCGTCGTCGCGTCTATGGCGTGAGCTGCCCCGCCATTATTGATAGGTACCGTACCTAACTTTAGGTTGGCCTGGAAATCCAATGCAGATACAACTTCACGAATAGCACACAGCTGCAACCAAACCTTGACGCGAGCGCGTCCTGCAATCACCTTTCATGTTCACCACACTACCGGACTTTACACCGCGAGATGTAAGACTTTTCTAAATTGAACCAATCTCACATGCTGACAATTGCTAGTCGCATTCTCTATGGTACAGATCTTCTCGCAATCCCTATATCCCACCAGGGCCTCTCGACGACTTCAATGAAGGATCGCATAATCAACAACATGGCGCAAATCAGGCGCGGCAACGCACCAAAATCATCGAGCGATCAGCTCTCGCCCGACTTGCTGCAGACGAGCAGTATATGAACCGGAGAAGATTAAATGTTCAGAATTACGGAAGCGGCTGGCTGAAGCCCCCAGGTGTCCCCAAGACACTACATCAGATGCGCGAAGAGAAGCGCGAGCAGGAAGAGCATCAAGAAGCAATGCGTCGAGAACAGTTGGCACAGGAGCTAGCTGAGGCCGAAGCTGAAGGTGCCCCTGGTGATGGAACGATGGATGATGTACAGCTTGACGGAGCTCAAGACCTAGACGATGAGATCCCGGATGCTGATGAGGGCTATGGCTTTGGCGACGATGACGACGATGAAGAGGAAGAGGACGAAGAGGAGGATGGAGAGGAAGAGGAAGATGGCGAGGAGACGGACGACGATGAAGCCGTAAGAGCTGAGCGCCAGAACGATCTTATGGCTGCACGCATGAGAATGGGCGACGACGCTTTCCGCGAAGCACTTGTCCGGGGCGAACCAGATGCCAACGACATGTACGGCGACACGGAAGAGTACGAAGAGGAAGAGACCAATGGCCAACTTCTTGACGAAGACGACTTTGCTCAGGAAGACGACCTTGGCATGGATATGGATGCGGATCTTGACGAGGAGATTCCCGAGGCAGAGAGTCAAGGCTACGAGCACACTGACTCTGAAGCCGAAATCTCAAGCAGCGAACAGCAATCCAGCAGCGAGGATGAGGAAGAGGCAGACGATTTTGACACCAGCTTCCAACCTCGCTCTACGACTCTCCCACCGCCACTTTCACCTACATTCCACGGCGGCCGTTCGACCATGTCACATCCTCGCGCCAGCATGGATCTGAGCAACCTTCTCTCACAAGACGGCAGCAGCTTCATGCATAGCAGTCCTGCCGGGCGCCGTGCCCGTCAATAATACAATTACGACTAATGCGACACGACCACAATCAGATAGATAGGAATAGTTTAGGCAGCATTGTTATATACCCATTCATTGTTCATTACCAAAGACATATTTGAAGAATTTGAGCGCTCTCTGCTTTGCCGCAGTGTGCTTGCCACAGGCTTGCCCAGAAGTGATTACAATGTTTGTAAAGGAGCAACTTTGGTCGTTGCATGATGTGATGCTTCTCCTGTACCTGCCCAATATCCCGGATCATCATGCAGTACTTGTAAATGTCAAAACGCCCAGCCAAACGCCAATTCGGAATGCAAATCGTACAGCTTTTTTCCTACTTTCTTTTTTCGCAGCCAAACGGTAGTTCGTCAAAGCCATCGAGTATCGAGAATCGTGACTAGGTCGTGCGTGATCAAAATAGCCATACGTAGATAAAGAGCATGATGACGGCGGCAAAGAAGATCAGCCAGACCTTCCATCCCACTCCAGTGCGCTGAGCCATAACAAGCATGCGGTTCATGGTGCCCCTGAGACGCAGGCGTGTCGAGTCGAAAGTATCGTTCATCTTCTCCGCCAGCGCCGAAGACTCGCGGATCTCGTCTCCGATAGCGACAGTCATCTAAACACAAACTGTCAGTCTCCCAGCCATGTCGTAACTTGAATATAGGGGAAACTCACATCCTTGAGCACCTTGACCTTGCCCAGAATACCCTCTACCTGCGCATCGTTCTGGCTCTCCAGCTCGTTAAGCACCGCATCGCTGTACTGACCCCTCCTGTTCGGCGTCGCGGAGCGAAACGAAGCAGGCCTCGAGGCATCGTAACCACTCTGTCCTAGGGGAGAGGGCGAGGGGGCGCCGTATCCGCCATAGCCATATCCTCGACTTGGGCTTGCGCTGACGGGTCGTCGTGAGGCTGCGTCGCCAGTGTATCCTTCGAAGAGAGCGCTGCGCGAATCACGCTGGTGAAGCGACGAAGCGCCGAATCTAACAATGCGCAGTCAGTTAATTGTCCTCTAAATTCGACCATCATGAGGTTGTAGTCATGCAGGTTTGCCACATGTACTTGAGGATGTCGTACCGTTGCGCCATGGCTATTCAGTCGATACCAAGCAGCTGGCAAAGCAAAGCCAAGAGGCGGATTGTGAATTTAGGGGATGAAGTTTCAAAGAATTATCGAGGGGTTCGCGAATCTTGGGTTCTGCCCCCTACGATACCCTGGCTGTTTTTCTTAGGTGTTCTCTCGGCCGATCCGATGACAGCGGTCTGACTCTGGCTCATTGGGGGAGTACGGAAGATACGTACCGAGGGGCTGTCCAATCCCGTGTCATGGGTTGTTTTCTTCCTAGGAGTCTGGATTTGAGGACAGATTATTTATTGATCTGACATGTTGTTGAACTACTAAAGTATCGAGTTCACTTAAGCTACGAAGCTTGTATTATTACTTTGAGTAATTGGCATGTGTAAGCTACAAAAGTGAGCATGCTGCACGCTTAACACTTGGGAGCTTAAGCGTAGCTACGACATCCACTGTACTAAAGCTAGTGAGAAACATCGCAAACTCCTCACTTTAACACCGAGTTTTTGACTGTATTAATGTCATTTCTTATTGCTCTAATTGCATGTGACTGTAGGTGTACAGTATATATGCAAAGCATATAAATGCTAAAGGCGGCCGATGCTATCCACGACTCCATGCCGCCTAGACCCCCGAGTATATATCTGGGGGTCATGGGTAAACAGGTATAATCAACCACGCCCTATCCCTTTTGTTTATTGTTCAGTCCCAAAATCATAACATCGTGCCCATATCCGCCCTGTAAAGATTCGTTCGTCAGAGGAAAAGTCGTGACGTGCATCTAATCGGACATCTTGGTGTCCTTGTCCTCGGCGGGCTGGAAGTCCTCGTCGTCTTCCTCATCCTCGTCCTCGGCAGGGTGTTGCTCAGCGGCCTTGGCGAAGTCGATCTGGGCACCTCGGGTTCGGCGACCCTCAACAATATTGTTGAGATCGATCTCTTCCATGCCATCCTCATCTACACGCGCTGGTTAGCTTAATTCACGGTTCTCAGTGATGCAGATGGGCGCAATTACCAGCTTCGGCGACCTGTTGAAGTCATGTTAGCATTGATTCTAAAAGTAAATAACAGAAGGTTAATAGAACATACCTCTTCCTCTTCATCGCTGTCGTCATCAT
>NW_022158281.1:0-5468 GCF_003316985.1 Fusarium coffeatum
ATAAGATGACTAAACTATTTCGATTCTTATGCTTATGATGGTCAATTATTCTGACACCTGCGGAGTACCTAACAGTACTGTGTTTGTTAGGTAGGTAGCTTTGCAGCTGAGAACGAAACGAATTAGAAGGACATTCCATGAGTTTGTAATTGCTTGCTTCTCTCAATTGGAATGGCGTGCTGGGCATTGTATTTATTCGATCTTGTTCATGAACTGCAGAAAACCATTGTTCAAGATTTACACCAAAACTTTGAGCTCCTCGATGGCTGGAAGGTTGGTTCCAATTGCGCTAGAGAGCAGTGACGTCGTACCACTCGAGCTAGTGAGCAAGGGTGTCGCGCACAATTGATGGCCTGTTTTATTATTCCGTGATATGGAATAATAAATCGAGCTTCGTAGGAACCCATTCATTCAGGTTAATTGTTTCGAAATGACTGAAGGAGAATGGAAGGATGAGCGACGCAATGCGACAGCTGCAAGAGTTCCTTCGGCGCAGTAGAGCAAGCTCCCCCTCATGCACGGGCCAAGCTCAACGTCACGAGAGCATAATCACAAAACGCACAAAAGTTGTCAGAGGCATTCTCTGTATTTCTTGTCTTAGAATCATGTTCTGGATGCGTGGCATCGTCGAGCATTTAGTAGTCTTCGATCCAACATCGTCTTTTGCCTGACCGTCCAATTGTCATAATCCCATCCTTCGTAATGTCCATTGTGTGCCCTAACAGCCGCTCAAGTGCGGGGTTCAACCACTCTGACGTAGTTCCCAAAGTCAAATCCCAGCTCAGTGCGTCGCGGGAGGTCCCAGAGGCGCCAGAATGGCGAGTGCCCTGCTTCGGCCAAAGTATCGTTGAGGCGTGTGAAGTCGTGACATCATGAAAGATGAGTCAAGTCAGGTTGAGATGCGATGCGTTTATTTGCTTCGTGGATAGTTAGCGACAGTAATGGTATCAACGGAGACGGCACAACTTACGATCTAGCTCTCATCTTTCTTCTCTTGCGCTTAAGGCGGCGAACCCGCTTCTTTCTCCATTTGGCTCTCATCTTGATCGACGATGCTGTTGAATGTTAGCAGCTGTGCGCTCACAAAGTGCTGTGAGCAAGCAGTTTCATAATGGCAAAGAGCTCAGCTCAATATCTCCAGAAGCTACTAGCCCATGCATAGCCAGGGTAGGGTCGCGTAAACTTACTCTTTCGTGGATGAGAATCGTGTTGGGATAAAGAACAACTTCTGGAGCGGAGAGATTTCCGAAATTTATTTGGCAGGACCGACCGATGCCCTAAGCAGAGGCACGTGACTGTGGAGCCGTGCGTCACAACTGCGCACTGTAGAAAGCACAGTACAGGTGCACTACGTACCAGGGGTGCCCTCTTGAATGGGAAGGAAGGCATGGGGAGGCTAGGTATTGTTGATTAACAATAAGCTGAGGTTCGAGTAAAAAAATCACTTACCATGATGAAGTCATGTGAATAACCTCCTCATTATCAAAAGTCCAAATAAATTCTATGTTTTATTGAATTCTTCGCCAATACTGCTTGTTCACTCAACCTATGCAGCAAATCACTTACATGAGCACTTGTTCAATGAGCATCGAGATGGACCAAGCCATAACACGGCCATCGCAGGAGGTTCCCGCCGCGTATCTTCACCTGGTTGATACGAGAAGCAACAACCAGTCTCAGCGTACGTTCTCCATGAGAGCAAAAAGATCTCACGATATGATATAATCTTCACCCCTTTCGTCAGTGACAGCTGTTAACCTGACTCCCAGAGCTGCATCCCGTGTACGAACGGCAGATCTTCAAGATTGGTCGGGATATTCGTTCCAAGTAAGTAAGAAAAATGCCCAATGGCATTCTAGCTTTGACAAAGAACCATAGCACGCTGGCGATCGATGATGATCTGGAAATGATGGTTTCACGAAATCACTGCGAGGTTTACGTTGTTGTATATGAACCAACTGTCAATCACATCTACGTTCGAGATCGAAAGTCCTCAAACGGCACCCTGGTTAATGGGAAGACCATTGGGTCTGGACCAGATATCAGCCCCGGATACCTGTTGCAACATGGCGATGTGATTGAAATTCGACCCTACTAGAAGCTTACAGTCGTTCATTATCAACCATCTCCCCGCCATGAGCTGACAACCCTGCAACAAGAGGAGTGCAAGGTAGGCCCGACTTCAGTTAAAGTTTCATCTGAGTCGCTTTGGCTAAACTATTACCAGCTGTTTGCCAGTAAGTATCGGGTAACCGATCATTGTCTCGGTCAAGGGGCAGAGGCTGTCGTATGTCTCGCCAATGACGTTGAAACCGGAAAGCAGTTGGTCTGCAAGTTGATCAACTTGGACAAGATCCGTGGGAAGAACGCCCAAGACGACATCCGACGCAAGTTCCAGGAAACGGACATCTTGCGACAATTGCAACATGTGAGTAACGTCATCTCAGGATAGCAGTAATTAGCACCTACTGGTGTAAGAGTTGATACCACAGCTACTCTACCAAACCTGAACTTCTTATCTTAGCACTCAGGAGCTGAAATTCTCCTACCCTTATTGCCTAAGCATTCACTAATTTGATCCAGCCCAACATCCTCTCTTATGTGGATGCGATATCCTCTCCTCATACACTGTAAGTGGATTCAATCTATACTGGATGGCCAGCTGATGGTGTCAGTTACACTTTCACAGAACTTGCAGCAGGTGGAGACCTCATGTCATTCATTATGCGGCGTGGCACTGTCAAGGAGTCCGAGTCCAGAATCATCATTCGCCAAGTAGTTCAAGGTCTTCACTATCTCCACCGGAAAGGAATCGTGCACCGCGATCTGAAACCAGAAAACATCCTACTGGCATGTTCTCCAAAGATCACTCACCATCGAGTGATGCTCTCAGACTTTGGCACCTCTGCGGTCCCTCGACGTAGCAGAATGACTACAAATGCTGGAACTTCTGGCTACCAGGCACCGTACGTCACGCAAACAATAAAGATGTGACAAGAACTGAGAAAATGCAGAGAATTCGTATCGAACAGCCAAGCCCATACAGCAGCTGTTGATATCTGGTCTTTGGGCGTTGTTGCCTTCACCCTTCTAGTATCTGACCGTCATGATACAATGCTCAGCAGTTTGGATGAAGAGGAAATCCGCCAATACGTCACACGAATCTTCAGCTATCTGCCACGAAAGCCTTCTTCTGACGTAGTCAACTTTGTTCGGAGCTGCCTGAAGCCGAATCCTTTACACAGAATCAGCGCTCAAGAAGCGAAGAAACATAAGTGGCTACGTGACAACAAGAAGAATGCAGAACTATTGAAGCGTCTTGAAAAAGTCGTCTTGTCTTCTTGGAAGCCTCAAGGTGCACTCAGGCCGATACCCTGGTCGTTACCCGACCTCGCCCCGATTTCACGGCATCAAAAGCTTGACTGCTATAGCTTGAGAGACGTGATGACCAGGTTGGTTCAAACCTTCCTTTTCATGATAACCTTCTGTTAATATCTCTTCATGATAGTCCATCTACCTCTCCAGTAAGCACGGGGTCTCCTACCAGCCGGTACTTTATATAGACCCCATAAAGTTGATCCTGTTCTCATGAAACATGAAGACATCGGAATTCGGAGTCGATTCTAAGGACATTTCTAGGACCCAGTGGAAGACGATGATGATAAAGAGAATTTGTGGGAAAGGTTTGGCCTACGCTGTTGCGCAGGCAATCTATTTTTTATCTTTTGAGACCATCATGGGAAAAGTCGAGGTTGCAAATCACACCTCGTACTGGAGTGCAATGAATGACACAATGGTGATATTAGAGCATCCGGATTTTTGAAGTGATGGGAACTTTTCAGATCGATGGGCAATGGTAAATTCAGAGGATGGGACTGCATGGTGATATTTAAACAGAGACAAATCAATTCTTTCTCCTAATGTCTTCTTCGACCCCGTCACGTAACTTCTACTTATCCTTCCCCTTTGAAGCTGACTCGAAATAATCCTGCCACCTTTTAGGTATGTTCTGCGTATCCAACTCGCCGTCTGGGCCTTTTGTATGCCATGCTGGCCAAGGTCTGATACCATCGCCCCCGTTCTTTCGCTGCTGTAGCTTTCCCATCCATTTCCAAATCTCATCCCTCAGACGATCATGTCGACACCTCTGAAGTGGAGCAAACTTCCAAGTCCCTGCATGATCCTCTTCACACTCTGTGTGATGCTTGACTAGGCATCTTCTGTTGTTCCTATAACAACGCTCGCAGAAATATGTATCGTCACTCCTGCGTCCGCATCGTCTTCCCAGAGCCTTGCACTGAAGGCAAGCAAAATCAGCGAATGGAATCCGGGGAGAAAGACGAAAGTGGCGATGCACAAGGACGAGATTGACTGGGAAACCTTCTATGTAACGAGTAGGATCATGTTGCATGCGCTCTTGCTCAATGAAGTCGAGATCATCAACGCGATCCTCAAGGGCCCTCATTCGCTCTTCGTACCTTTTCTCCGTTTCGCCCTTGGCGGGCTGTAAGCCACGGCCTTTCGCTTCTCTGGCAACTTCTTTTTCAATGAGATCATCGATCTCCTTTTTGGAAGGGTTGATATCTTTGACTCGAGGGCGGGGGCGGCTGAGGGCTCTGTCATGTCTATACTTCTTTTCTGCCAGTGCCTCTTGCGTTGCCTCTTCTTTCTTACGCGCTACCGCTCGAGCAGTAGCAAATGCAGCATCTATCGCAGCATCTTTGTGTGCACGTCGCTCCTTGCGAAGCTTTTCCCGACGTTGGACAAAAAGTGACGAGACAGTTGATATCAAATCGCGGGGAGCAGCAGGTGGTGCGTTGGGATCGAGCTCCTGGACAATGTCAGCCAAAAGAGAGTCGTGAGAATGGTCGGTAGTCATGGCTGTTATGAAGTCGTGTGTGATTTTCTGGTCAACAAGACTTGATCAAAAGTGCGCCGCGGTGGGTTATAACTCAAAGTCGAGATGTATAAATCCGCACAAAGAACACTGAAAATAGACATCGTGCTCAGACCCCATGACCTGAACAAAGCATCATTGTCCGACCAAAACAAAAACAAACTTGTGTGGATTTGACAATCGATGATTGAACATGTAACTTTGACTGGCCTTATTCACCAAGAACTCAGATCACTTAATAACACATTGAGGTTACATTGCCTCGTAGAAGTCGTGTCAAGGATTGCCAAACCAGAATGCCATATGGAAAATATAGACATTGTGATTATTTCTCATTTTTGTTCTTTTCTTTGGCTTCCGATATATACGGTAGTAGAAGAGCTGAGACTTTGTTCCAAACCGTCACAACTCGCTCGTAAGCCACAATCAATATACACAAGCCTGATGTGAAACCCAAGTACGTCATATCCGAGGATATGGACAGAGTCAGGCCCTTTCCAAAAGTGCAAGAGTGATCCCCCGAAGCGACCAGCAAATAATAACATCGAAGAAAGAAAAAGAAAAAGAAAAA
>NW_022158282.1:0-1391 GCF_003316985.1 Fusarium coffeatum
AAAAAAAAAAAAAAAAAAAGCCACTCATAAAACGACCATTGAAATCTGCGCCAGCCAGTAATCGTGCAAATAATCATCACCACATACTCCAGCGCTCGTACAAATACAAATCATCGATCGTAAACTAATCCTTCTCCATATCCTTGGGGGCTGGGTCGCCAATACCTTCCTCGCCGATGGCAAATAGTGTATCACTCTCTGGGAGACACGGGCTGTCATAGATTTTGGCGATACGAGTCTCAGCACGGCCCTTCTTGAGACTGATTCTTGTCGTACTGGCGTGAGCAATAATGTTACCACCAATAGGCTTCTTGGGGTCGGGGTTGAACATGGCACTTGGGCCGCCATCAACCTGAGCCACGACTTGATTTGTAATGACCACTGCAATACCAAACTCATCTGCCAAGCGCTGAAGCGTTCTCATGAACTTGGCCAAGTGAGTCTGTCGATTTGAGAGCTCACCACGACCGCAAAAGTCTGTTCTGTAGAGTGATGTCGCGCTGTCAACGATGAGAAGAGAAAACCGGGTCTCGCACATCATCGCAGCAGCCTGGTTGAGTAATTGAAGTTGATGATCAGAGTTGTAAGCGCGCGCGTATGCAACGTTGTCGAGAACCTCTTCGCCCGAGAGACCAAATCGGTTGGCTACTCCTAGCAATCGAACAGGTCGGAATGTGCCCTCAGTGTCGATATACATGCATTTTCCCTCGCCACCGCCCATGTCGAAGGGCAATTGACAGGTTACAGCCAGTGTGTGACAAATCTGACTCTTTCCTGTTCTAAACTCACCGAACAGTTCGGTGACTGATCCG
The DNA here is from genome assembly GCF_003316985.1 of Fusarium coffeatum. Lineage (NCBI taxonomy): Eukaryota > Fungi > Ascomycota > Sordariomycetes > Hypocreales > Nectriaceae > Fusarium > Fusarium coffeatum. The sequence goes on from NW_022158282.1 coordinate 813, forward strand.
GTCTCGATACCGCCCGCGAGAAGTGTGTCGAGATTCTTTGATCCGGTAGTAATGGAGATGAGTTCACTACGGCGTTGGTGCATCTCTGTAGCTGTAGTGAAGCCCATTGGAACAAGTTTGGAAGCTACCCTGTCGTTAGCAATGGTTTTCTGCAACAGAGGCATTTTACATACCCTCAGCTAGGATCTTGGTCGCCTTCTGCTCAGAAATACCCTTGATCTGCTCCAGTACTCGTCGTGGTGTGTAAGCCACGGACTCCACAGTGTTGTAGCCTCCATCGACGACAAGCTGGATGTCTCTCTTTGTCAAACCAGCAATTCCCTTGAAACAACATGTTAGCCAGCATCACAATCGGCCTTTGCAGAATTCTTACCTCGAGAGCGAATAATGGCGTGGGGGCGCCAGGGCCGGGCATGCCGCCTTCCTCACCCATCTGAGCCTCGTCGTACTCCTCACTCATTGCGACTGCGAGTATACTCTTTCAAGTTGTAAATATCAAGAAAAGGAATCACAAATAGATTCTTGAGTGTAGAGGAGAAAAATGGACAAGAGGCAAAAAGAAGGGGGGGGGGGGGGGGG
>NW_022158283.1:0-2884 GCF_003316985.1 Fusarium coffeatum
AACCAGGGCGCCTCCTGCTTCTCAAAAGAGTGCTGCTTAAGCCGACATCCTTCCGTGAGTTACGGTCACGCTGCGATGCTGCATCCCTACCCGTCGGTGCCCCCTCGAAACCCTCTGTGCTTTGTGGGCGACCTCGTCCGGGGGAAGTTCCTCATTCCTCGTGTGCATGCGCTGCGACAGGATAGACGCTTCGGCGGCGTACTTGCATCTCATTCTAATGCTCTCGCCATACCTGTAAAATATAAACGGGAAAGGGATGCAAGCAACTGCCAGAAAGGCGGGAACGGAACTGGCCCAGTGGGAACCCAGGTCGTCGTACATGTCTGGCGCGAAAAGGGGGAACGCTGCACCGAAGAGAGAGCGGAGGATTGCGTTTGCCGCGAGGACAGAGGCGGCATAAATGGCGTCTGGAGCTGGTCAGATCTATGTCGACGACTGGAATGGATCTCTCGAATCGATACTTACAAGAGTCAACAAGGTAAGTCAACAACGAGAGGAATACAAGGACGAGGCCCGTGGAGAAGATGGCGGTGCCGATAATGCACACGGACCAATGGATATCGGTTCCGTTGGTCCAGGCGAACCAGAACAGTCCGACAGGAATGAGCACCGAGCCGACCAGGCTCGGCGGAAGTCTGGCCTCTGGCGGAGCATGGCCATCCGCCGCGGCAGCCGCTCGCAAGTACCTCCTCTGGTCAAAGAGAATGCCGGCAATGGCGAACAGCATACCGACAGCGATACCTGTGAAGGCGAGACCTCCGGTTCCGGGGCTCCACCCGCGACCTTGCTGGAACACGATAGGAAAGGCGGCAAAACAAAGGTACAATGTCCCGTATATGATAGCCATGTAGATGGAAGTCAGCAGCACAATAGGCTCTTTGAAGAGCAGTATCCAGGGCCGAAGAAGAGCGACCCTGAACTGGGTACTGAAACTCTCACGAGGACGGCCGACATCTAGTTTGGAGATGTAGACCTTGCCCGTTCTCTCAGACATGATAGCGGCCCGGCGTCGCAAGATGTAAGGCGCATAGGTCTCAGGTATCACCAACGAGTTGATGATCCATATGATGCCGGTAAAAATGGCCATCATGCCCTGGATCCAACGCCAGCCCTCATGCTCGCCCAAGAAGCCACCGGCAATTGGACCTGTGGTGAGACCGTCAGCAAAGCTTCTCCTGCCTCACCATGTCCCCTTTCACCACCTGGGAAGTAGCATGCACTCACCGACTGTAGGACCGAGGAAAGGCGCCAGAGCGAATGAGGCGGCCGCAGGCCCAAGTTCTGAGGCATCGAATAAGTCGGCGATCGACCCGCCTGCGTTGGTTAATGGAGATGATCCGAAGGCACCGGCAAAGAAGCGGAGGACGACCAACGCCGCCATCGTCGGGGCGCCAGCACCAGCGGCATTGAAGGCTGTCAGGGCCATGTAGGAGATGAAAAAGGGGATCTGGCGCCCGTAGAGTTCCGAAAGAGGTGCCCAGAACAGGGGTCCGATTGCGAAGCCGAGAACGAACATGGAGAGGCCGAGTATGACAACCTTTGTCGAAACATCAAACTCGAGCATAATGGAGGCCAGGCCTCCCGAGTATGCAGTACTTACAAAAGCGACAGCCAGCGTCGCAAGGGCATGGAGAGCGGTGATGAGCCATTTCTTCGATTTGGGAAAGTCCATTGCGTTCCGAGGGTCGTCAGGGAGGAACTCGACAAGGTAGGGTGACTCGCGGGTTCCGTCACCGGCATAGTTGTAGTCGAGGACGGCAACGGTGACGCCAGCCTGGTCCCAGATGCGGTTGAAGTGTGAGACCTTGGTCCGGGACTCATACGATCCAAAGGCATTTTCCCAAGCTGTTATCGAGGAAGCTGGCGATGCTGTACGTGACTGTCGCGTGGTAGGAGCCATGATAATGCAGCACTATGTAGCCTTGTAATCACGCAGTATTCCTTGGGAAAGCCAAGTGATGATGCTGGAGAAGGTTGGTGACTCGGTTGAGAAGCTAAGGCGATCCGTTTTCATATTCGAATGTACGAATACATCGTACTGCCCTACCACAGGACGCTTATTCTCCAGACAACAACTTTCGCATGTCCATTATGGGTACATTCCTGAGTTATTGGGTCTTTTTCCCATCGAATTCGCAAGAGCCAATTAACCTGAATCCACTGGAGACAGCGAAGAAATGCCGTTGCAACCCTAAACGATGACAATCGCGCCGGACAGTACCACAGTAGTCACACACACTGTACGGTACAACACAGCAAGAGGATGATAAAACGTCCGCAAATGACACTTTCGTAGGCTTCAATATCGGACACTATACACGGTCGTAAATTTGGGCTTTTAGTCCATCTGCCAAGAATCCCGCTTTGCTGCGCCCACGGTGACAGCCTCGTCAGCGGCGATTAAGATGGAACCGTCCATCTTCGGACTCCACCGGCGCCTAACTTCATCGCCATCGATTTATTCTCTTCGCCAGCCTTGCCTGAGTGAAAGATGATGAGTCTCCATGAAGCGACGGGTAAAGGAAACAAGAACTGAACACATGATCAAGTGACGACCAACCGGGCACAATCTACTACTTCCAATCCTCGTTACATCATCATGGGCGTTGTTTGCTCCTCATCATCATCCACACCCTTGCAGCCAGCCTGTTGGCGATATCAAGGTAAGAGCAAGCGGACGGTGTCGTCGATGAGATCGGATTAACAGATAGCTAAAGAGGATGTAGACGTAGCACAAGACAATTTTCTGTTATTGGAAGATCACGAATTTGAAGTTTGCTCCATCTTGGCCGGCATGAAATATAAGAGCAGTGGCTTCCGGCAAGGAACAAGCGGTTGTAAGGGCAATCTTCCTGCCCAAGGATCATCCGTCCACATGAAACAT
>NW_022158284.1:0-1689 GCF_003316985.1 Fusarium coffeatum
GTGAGCAAAGCTGGTCATGTAGTTCCTCTCGTAGGCCGGTTCTGGTTGTTGAACAGCACAGAAAGGGGGTTGAGACGACAACGCGCATGTGGTTTGTAAGGTTGGCAGTTATTCAGCTGATTGTTCTGGTATCCTTTCTGTTGAGCTATCTAGTGATCCTATCCTCTGTTTGGAAATTGCTTTACTCGTTCCATCTAGCAAGCGCGGGAGCGATTAACAGGACTTTCAGGAGGGGGTAGTATAAAGAGAGGAGAATTGTCAGGAGGAGGAGTGTTGGGAGGAGGAGAAAGGCTTGGTGGAGAGAGATAGGGAGGATGCGAGAGATAGAGAGAGCGTGACATATCAGGCGCGACTGCTATATAAACAGGGGGTGGTGCTGCCATGGTATTGCCTCCTTCTGTTTGAAGATCGCTGGCCTGGACGCCGAAACATTGGTCCGTTGACTGTGCCAATTCGGTGATAACGGCGACTGGTTTAGAGCTCACCAGATGTTCCATCGCATCTTTGTTCATCCACTCCACCTGAAGATGGGGCACCGCCTTTTCCTGGTTCTTCTCGATATCTGATGGCGGTTTCCCCCGTGATGCCCTTAGTTTGGAGATATTTTGTTGAATCTTTCTTGCCACGCGCTTGTGAAGGGACAGGTACCAAATCGATCGATCCTTGTCTTGCCTCTTCAGCCAGGAGGGTGGTGACAGTGGGAACAACGTCGACAGATAACACAGCAGCAAAGCGACCGGCCAACATAGTGCCAGCGTGAGACATAAGGCAGCAGGCAGTAACCTGTTCCTATCCCACCTATAGGCGCTGCATCTGAATATCGTCTGAGCGAGAATAAGTGCTGGCGCGGCCCAGAAAAGGACGGCTACAATGGTGATAAGAATTGCCTTCGTTGTGTCCATGCTCTCCGGCTATAATTGACTTTGGATCGAGGTGGACGTTGCTCACGGGTATGAGGAGAAAAGGCTATGTTGCATGCAGCGTGTGGGCGTGATTGACAGATGGTACAACTGATTTTAAGGTAGAGGAGAAACACAGGAGAGGAAGATTGGGTGACGAGTATGAAGAGTGAACGGAGTGCAGTGTGGGTATTATACAAGTTAAAAATGATTACAGTACTCGTGGCCTCCGCTGAAATCAGAGGCCGCTCAGCTCTCTGCACAAAGTTTCTAAGCTTGGCGCATCTGCGGCTAGTGTGTCCCTGGATCGAACGCGCTTAGGCCACTGCAACGGTCGGCCCCGCTTCCCCTGCCTCCGTGAGCAGGGAAAAGAAGAGAAAGTAAAAGAAAAGACTGCTTATGGCCGCAAGAAAATCGAGCGTTCGTCCGAAACAAGCCTATTTTTTGCCCCCCACTAAGTTGACAATGAAAAACCGAAATGATCCATACTACAACAGTACAGTATCTCCGCCCGAGAATTGACATTTGTTAATAATGTTCGAGAGAGCCCTACACACGATATTACGCCAGCACGAACACGCTGTCTGCCATCTGGTAGCAGGCGCGCAAGAACATTGAAGTACACATGTTGAAAGGCGCGAAGAACAGACGGATAGATGTGCGACAGGCTTTGACAATCTCTCTGCATTACCCTTGAGTAGCATATGTATCTATCTCTATTTAGGAAATATTGTAGAGTTTATCACCTAGCCTAGGCCTCCTCCGACAATGTTTCATGTGGACGGATGAT
>NW_022158285.1:0-2398 GCF_003316985.1 Fusarium coffeatum
CAGAGTCTTGCCCAAACCCCGGAGGGGCAAGCTATGTTAGCCCAACTCGCAGAGTCATACACTCAGGCTACTCCCTCCGAGGGAACTGTCGATGATACTGACTTCAACGAAATCCAGGAGAACTGATTCATCTTATCACGTTGCTGCTACCTTGACTGAGCAGGGTAAGTCTCACCATGGAGTCCTGTTTTAAAACAGTCCACTAACTGAGCATAATCCGTTAGCTCATTTATATACCAACTCAATGCTTGGACATCCAGAACCTGCATAGTTCAGTATCAGACCTTTTGCGAGATTTATTTTCTTTTCTTTATCACACCATATTGGTTTCATCCGGAAATTGTATCAACAGCCATTATCATTTCTGTCTGTACCGACGACTCATCTCTTTGCGAGTACTGTTATGTACAGTTGTGCATAGCGAGAAGAGTAACGACAGATTATGCTGTATCCGCAGCCCCACCGTACTTAGAAAGAACGGGAAGTCGCAACCAGCATACTCTCTTGTATCAATATGCATCCATACCAAGAGTGACGGCATTGATGGATAAGTCATCAGGCAGTACCATCTTTCTCTGAAGAATGGAAAGATTGGGACAAGATCTTTTGGAATTGAGGTGCCCGACTTTTGAGTTAGGCTGGTGTAGGACTATTGCGGTTGACGGTTGACTTGCTCGTTCTTATGATAGCTGTAGTGAAACTCTGGAATATCCTGCCAATAGAGGAAAGTCTGGGGACAAAGTACCACCATATCAAATAGTTCAGGCAGAACCGGGACCTGTATAGAAGTGTGAATCGAGAGATATAACGACATTGGGAACGTGAACTAGCGTGACTGAAATTGCCGTGATGTGGATGTGACTGATAACTAGGACTATTTTGGAGATGTCTCAAATCATCATCCCTTTCCAACTCCGAGTAAGTCAAGATCACATGACTCTACTTCATGGACGGCATCATCATGTACATAGCTCAACATGTCTAACAGAGATCAGATGCATGCATGCGTGTCTCATCCCCAGAAACAACGGATCCCGTCGATCCACCCGGATTCGTCCCCGTTGAGAAACGTGCTGGAGTAGCGCGCGTTTGACAAATCCTGGATCTTTACAAAAACGGGCGTATGGCAACGCCAAGAGCCGACACCAGAAAAGAGAAAAGAGCCAAAGCAAGAGCGACAGACTTGACATGTAAGGTACAGTACGAAGCTCCTTCTGAGGCGGTGAGCCGTTTGAAAGACCAGAGGCGTGCGAAACCCGATGGGTGCATTACGATTGATATGGAAACTTGATTGTCTGAGAATTAAGCGTAAAAACACCATGAGTGGACGTGTAAACAATGCTAAGGCAAGGCAGGCAAAGAGGAACGAACAATGAACGCATGATAGGAAAAGAGTTTCGTAATTAAACAAAATAGATGACCACCTTCCATCCTCCTGTCGCCCGTACTGTTTAGATGCAAATAATGAACCTTTCCTTCAGCCTCATCCATCACGCTCTTGGACGGGCAAATCATATCTCCCCGACGTCGCGGGCGGCCGTGACCACTGGCCTTCGCGGCCCATCATCTGGTTCACTGGTCTTGAAAATCTTCTCCCTTTAAAAAGACGTTTTTGTGATACAAGGCAACTCCCATCCATCAGCCGGCAAAATCCTTACAAAGAAACGGAACCAAGGTCGACCTGGGCGCAGCCAAAACTATCAGTATATCTGGCGAATTGGATGAACCGGACCATTGGTAGCCGACGTCGACCAAAGGAGTCGCGCAGTTAACACCGTGCCTTCGCTCCCTTGGTATGACGAGTACAAGAAAAAATCGTGAGCCATTTCCCCGTGGCCCATCTAAGCAGTGTCGTAATTAAGATCGAGGGTATTCGTGTTTTAGTGACAGCAAGAAAATTAAATCATTTAGATAAGACCACAGAGACGAAGGTTCTCTTGGATAATGATATCTGAAAAATGTTAGAGATCGAATCATTGTCATTTCGAGAGATACTTACCGTTGACAGCCGCCATAACGAAGCGGATCTGAGTGGTATCGGTTGCGCAGGTGAAATGGGTGTAGATCTGCTTAGTCTCGTGTTGGTTCAAGCTGACGAAGCGGTTCAGGATGTAATCGCAAGCCGCGGCGTAGTCGTCACCACCCTCGTAGTCGGGGAAGTAGTTCTTCATGGGGCTGACAGGCAGCTTCTCCTTGAATCGATCGATCTTGTTAAGGAACAGAATGATCGACGTCTTGATAAACCATCTTGAGTTGCAGATGGAGTCGAAGAGGGTAAGAGCCTCCTGCATTCGGTTGACGGTCTCATCTTCGAAAAGGAGCTGATCGTATTCGGAGATGGCGACCAAGAAGAGGATGGTGGTGACGTTCTCGAAACAGTGAATCCACTTCTTTCGCT
>NW_022158286.1:0-12067 GCF_003316985.1 Fusarium coffeatum
TTTTTTTTTTTTTTTTTTTTAAATTTATATTTTTCGGTTGTGTTTTATTATTCTTGAAGCAAGAGAGCAGAATCGCTGGTTTCCATTTCAAGATCAACGTTCGTTGCATGAAGCTAAAGCCTGAAGAAACGGGAGCTTATGACCCCACTTAAGTTACAGGGAGCAGATAAGAGGAGCCAATGACTCAGTGCAGAAAATAATGGAACGGACACTGGGCTGAAGTGGCGCTGATGTGAGGACGTTATTTAGTCATCTATGCGTTCAGAACTAACTCATAAGTTAGCTGCTGTACTTTTCTGTCACACCCAGAACTCTTCGTTATTGAACCATCACCATTGTTGATTATAATCGGAAGATTCACACCACGACAACATTTAATATCTAAAAACACAACGAAGACACGAGATGCCCGCGATACGACATTCATCGAAGCGCAAGCCACCGCCTGATGGCTTCGAGGATATTGAGAATGACTTGCTCATCTTCTCCAACAAGATGAAGGACGCGCAAAACAAGCCACCGCCGTCAGGACCTAGGCACCAAGCACAATGGGAAATCTTCCAGATCTCGCATCAGCGCAGTCGATACGTTTACGAGCTATACTACGAGAAGGAGGCAATCAGCAAGAAACTATACGACTGGCTGCTAAAGAACGGGTACGCCGACGCCATGCTGATCGCGAAGTGGAAGAAACAAGGCTACGAAAAGGTGTGTACCCCCAGTCATTGTCCATCTTGCATTTGTATACTGACATTGCCTAGCTTTGCTGTCTGCGCTGCATCCAGACAAAGGAGACAAACTTCAATAGCACATGCATCTGTCGCGTGCCGAGATCTGAGATGAAGGGCGATCAAGACATCGAGTGCGTCAGCTGCGGATGCAGAGGCTGCGCATCAACTGATTAGATGCGGTACGGTCAAGTTTTGAGAACCATCGATGGTGGAAAGTTGTTCCAGAAGTGGAACGGAAGAGATGGCGTCTGGCGCATAATAAACATCAACACACAATATTACGATTCAGGGAAACAAGCGACACATGTCGACAGAATGAGGTAGAAAATCCTTTCATTGACCGCGTCATATATTCATAACATCGTGCTGATACTCCTATCCAGCTTGGAGCTCCGTCCCCATTCTATGTCTTGGAAAAGCCAGCTCTTCCTCGTCCAAAGCGGACGCTTGGTGGGACAAAGGAAAGCGATGACATCGCACCTGTGAGGTCTGCCATCTCAGTGTCTGTAGGCTTGTTGCTGCCCTTCTTTGCTTCCGTCTTCTGCAATGTCGGTGATTTGGGCGATCTCGGTGACTGTTGTTGTGGTGACTTGGGTTCCTGCTGGGGAGAGGTACTCTCTCCTTCCTTGAGACTAGCTCGTCGTCGAGAGCTCTTGATAGCTTGGGAGTTGGTTGAAGACCGACGGCGATGGTGGCTGCCGTCGTTCAACAGAGACCGCCTGCCATCAATGCCGTCTTTGGTGACTGCGAAGAAGAAATTCTTGGGGTACATATGCTTATCAATGAGATGCATACGCCGCTTCTGATGTGTCATGCACTTGCGTTCACACCCTTCAACAAAACATGAGTACTGCGATATACCAGTCAGCTAGTCTTTCATCTTGATCCATGCAAGTTTCTGGCTAGATGTGTAACTTACAGTATGCTGGCCCTGCTCCCTCTTAACGGATACTAGGGGGTCATGGTATTCCTCGATATGAACATTGAGGAGATGTTCGCTGGGGAAGTTCTTGCGGCATTCGAGGCACCGGTTAGTATGAGACTTGTTGTAGTGCACCTCGTATTCATCGTATGATCTGAAGGATAGAGGCTCCCCGTGGGGAGGCAAGTTGCATCTCATAGCTACTGTATCCTCTTCGTCGTCGTCGATGGCGGAGTCGAGTTGGGTAACCTTATATACTGGTCTTAGGGACGGTTCCGCTTGTGTGCATTCGGAATTGGAATCTAGCTCTTCCTCGATCTCTCGTGAGCGCTTCATTCTCTGCTGTGAGCTTGATTGGAATGGTAGAATTACTTGAAAGCAAATGCTTGACAGGATGGGTCCGAAGCGGTGTGTGCAGGGTCGGCCGGCTGATGTCTTTGTCGTCAAATTGCTGAAAGGATCGATACTTCGGTTCTGTAGTTGGCAACCGTATACGTCAGGAAGCTAGGCGCGAGCGAAGACCATGAAATACTCGTTGACAAAAAGCTGTGATGTTGATATGGATCTTTGAGAACTCTCACTCGATGCCTGAAGCTGGAAGCTCAGCCAATGTAATGGTGGGGGTGTTTTGTAAGGCGCTAAAGCACAAGGTGATTGACGGCCCGGGTGAGGGGCATATGGAAACATGGATAGACGGGATAACCTATGAGTTGGACAAACCTAGACCTGGCACATTTTACTTAACGAGGTAACATTATCTATCCATTCACAACAGGTCCTGGCCTCTTCCCTTGGCTGGAGTACAGAAATAAACAATTCAGTAACCTCATCAGAAAGTTGTGAAGAGATCAAGCTATTCTATCTCTTATGCCAACGTCATTGTTAGTAGACAATACTGTAATGCCTACCCTTGACCCAAGCTAACATCTTCAGATATTCTTTTCAGTTCTATTTGTGCTTCTTTTCCTCACTGAAACATCCGAAAGAGTAGAAGCTTTTGGTTTACTTGACGAGCTATATACCCTAAACTTCATCAAGAAGTTATGGATATGAAGATGACCATGATTAGGAGAGAACCGTGGACTACCTAACTAAACAGAATCTTTTCGGAGTAACTTGGAAACAGAGTAATTCATACAGTGTTGCTTAACAAAAGCTGAACATTTCAGGTTCTGAATTCTACTAAGGTAGGTAGGTAGGTAGGTAGATAGAGTTCATGGAGGTCAGTTCCATCGTTGTTTTTTGGTGCCTTGTGGAGGCTACCTATAGGCTAGAATAATAGGTTCTATCCATGCGTTTTCTGCCACCCATCTCAGGCTGGGTACAGAGGCATTACGGATACCTACCTAGGTACCTAAGCTAAGATCCATTTAAATTTACAGTGAATGTGCTACTTACGACGGTTCCATATCATTTGGACCGGCCTTATTTGTTACTGAAATGTAATCACAATAGAGTACTGGACTAATTTACAAGAGATAGATCACAACGAGTATATATACATTAGCAACAATAAGAGTAACCTTGATCGATAAAGTCTATGCACCCATGACTAACAAACCAACCCCTGCAGCTGTATGACGGACTCATAAAGTCATTGAGGAAAAGTAGTTTGTGGAAATTCTTCGCTAGTGGCCGATAATGATGCGTTCAAGCACACGATATTTCCAGGGTCCAACTGATTTTCAGCAGCCGAAGTAAACCCAGTCAGTGGAGGTTATCCAATTCTGTGTGCCTTGGAAGCCCCGGGCTTCTCAACCTACCCGGGCCCGACGTTAGGCAGCCTAAGACCAACTGTATGGACCTCCAGGTTCCCAGCCTGAACTGACGGGAGCTGAACCTCAATCTCAACCTAGGCGTGGGCAGCGATCCAATACTTTTTTTTCTCACTCGCCATTGCATTCACTTTCTTCCATACAAATGCTACCGACTTATACGCTCGGTCTGCGGCGCAATCAGTAAACGACAGGCCTGCATTGTACTTGCTGAAATTCTATTTGCGTCCTTTTAACTTTCTTTGCTTTCTATTTATTTTGTACACTTCTATTCGGTTTTCCTCCTCCCCTCCCCCTCCCTCTTCGCCAATGTTTGTCTTCTCGGCCGACGATTCCATTTTCGCGAGCCGAGTTTGGTGCCAACCCTCAACCCAACAGCCCGACCTACGAATGAGCTATGGATCGATGCCCTCTCCATGATCGAGCCGAAAAGAAAGCATGAGCGAAAAGCATTATAGTTCAATATCGATGCTTTAGAATCGTGCCGCGACACCTTTCGTCTTGTCCCGTACCTCTGCCTCTGCGTCCGCCCTCCACGTCTACGCCGTTCACGTTTACGACCGTTCTCTCGCGCACTCCAATTTACACCCCGATTTTGCGACAATGGAGTCAGAGACCGCGACCACGACCACGAACGGCCAGGCCGCAACTCCCGAACATGCGGACCTTTCTGTCAAGGCCAGACAAACATGGCGGTAAGTTGAGAATCATCGTTGTCTTGCTGGTGCTGGTGCTGGTGTGGTGCAAATATACCCCGCCAAAACATGTGGTTGTTGATGAGGGCTTGCGCAAACGCCGCAAACTTCCAATACAACCACGCAAGTAAACAACAGGAAACTGATACTCTCTAGTAATGCAATCAAACTACGAAAGATTTTGACAAAGCACATGGACAAGCTTCCAAAAGACAGCAACTCTGGCGTCGACATCTCTCAGTTCGAGACAATTGACTCGTACTTGGACAAGTAAGGAAGATCGAATGCCATATTGTTATGTGTTCCTGAAAGCTGACAACTATTGCCCAGATTCCGTCTTGCTTGTGTTCAAACCATATACCTCGACTTCGAGTATGCTGTCGCCGAACGTACCGATCACACCATGTGGACAGTACATACTAGTATCAACAACGAATACCGACGAACCCTGAGCCGCCTCCGACACTTGGCGCAAAACCCAGACAAGCAAAAGGCCGATAAGACGGCCAACGAGAAGCGCAACGGGGACAAGTCTAAGGGGGACAAACAAGCCACTCCAAAGCAGAAAAACGACAAGCGCAATGTGGAGAAACGCAAGTTTGGTGATAAGTACCTGGGCTTCCTACACGTCGCTCAGGAGTTCTACAAGGGATATGTGCAGCGACTCTCTGCTCGATATGATATCCCTGAACTGAAGCGCATTGCCAAAGGAATTGAGGTTGACGGGTCTTCTACCAGTGACGCCATCAGCCCTGTCCCGAACCAGATCTACCCATTGGTGATAAACTCTTGTCATTTCACCCTCATATGCCTTGGCGACCTGGCACGCTATCAGGTCCAATCGGGGCTGAAGAAGTCAGGCTACAGAATCGCCTTGGCCTACTATAGTCTCGCCCACGACTTGAAACCCTATTCCGGTTTCCCTTTCCACCAGATGGGTATCATCAGCCTTGAAGAAGGCAAGGATTTAGATACCGTTTACTACTTTTACCGGAGCACTGCAACTGCCGAACCTCATCCTAACGCAAAGCAGAGTCTTGAGTCCAAGTTCAAGACCCTGTTTCAGCCGGACAAGAGCCCGCCTAAGAAGCAAAGCAGAGTACCGAGCGATGCATTCGTCACATGGTTCACAAAGCTTCATGCTTCATACTATAGGAATGAGAACATGGCTGGCATGGCGGAGCTCGAAAGGGAAGTCCTGCACCGACTTGAAATGGCCTCCAAGAACCCCGACTATTCTGAAGTTCTATTCAAGATGACACTGATTAACATGTCAAGCTATCATGTCGCATCCCAGAAATACACTGGTAAGTTCCTCTTGCGCTATCTTGTCTAGTCGCAATGTTCTAACGCAAAACAGAGGCCCAATCACCGGCAACATCTAGAACTTGTCATCGTACCCTGCGCATAAATGCGCAGTTTATCCTTGCCTTCTGCTCAGCCCTTGGTTCAGAGCTCACCAATATCGTTGAGCGAGAGAGTCATGCTTCTGAGGACCCTGCCACTGCTAAATCGTCTCCTGTGATCGAGTCACTTCTGCCTTTACTGCGCGTTTACGGCATGTGGCTTGCCGCACGCCGCCAGGAGATCTTTGCTGCTGGCCAGGCTCTTGGTGCTGTACTCCCGGACATGATGAAAGCTATCTCTAAGGTCTTTTCATTACTATGCAACGAGAAGTACACGCAGGAAGCGTTGGCATCATGCCCCTATCTTCTTGCTGAAGACGTCGAGACTCAGGGGCTACTTCCTCTTGCTGAAGATCAAGTACCTGAGGCATGCCGGTCTTACTATTTAGAGAGCGGGGTCTTGAAACCAAGGCTGCCATCCCAAGAGCACCGACTTCGCCCCTTTCAAGAGACGCTGGCAAGAATTTTGGACATTCTTCGATGCGCCTATTTCCTGGCAGAAGATGTCTCGTGCCCGCTAATGTACCAAGTCTCTGAGCACGGCCTTGTCTTTGAATACAAGCCGGTGTCTACACAGAATGAACCGGTTCCTCAACCTATGTCCATTGTGAATTCCCCTACACAAGAGGTCAAGAGCAAGACCAAGGCGGTAAGCCATGAGCGCAAGATCTCTGAAAATCGACAGGTGGACAGCCACCCTGCAGTCAACGGAACTTCGAGAAGGTCTTTCGCTGCATCTCCTGAGACTCAACTTCCCCAGGAGGAGCTTTCCCCGGATGATGCGGATAACACTGTTATCAATATGCTCACGCCTTTCCTTAGGCCACCTACTCCCGAGCAGGTTCAGTCGGATCATCGGTCCACGGCTGAGTCCTCTTACGGAATGCACAGTACGACAGCAAACGAAGTGTTCGAAATGCTTCATGCTTCGCCAGCCCCTAGCGGCTCTTTGCCCACAGGCAAGTTCGCACCTCTGCCTTGGGCCTGGCTTCATACATCCACGCCTCACAGAAGCAGTGACGCTTCTGCTTCTGCCTACAATGCTGCTTTTGATGCCCCTGTCAGCCCTAACGTTGCCGCCCGGGAGATGTCGCGAAATGTCAGCACGTTTGAGGATCCTTATACCAACTCTTCGCCTCAGCTCCCTTCTATGCCAATTCATCGGGCGACCAATGGTACGATGGCAAGTCCTCGCGTTGCTTCCGCAGCTGAGGAGGCTCATCGTAACAATTTGCTACAAACCTTTGGGAGTTCCAGCGCCCCTAGAACCTCTTCGTTGAGCCAATGGGGCCAGAACTCAAACCGTCTTGCCAACAACACAAACCCACAATCTCATGGACACAGCCAGGTCTCAAACGGTTATCCTACATCCTCTACTTTGTCTGGATTCTCACACCCAAGCAGCTTATACCAGGGTACTCCCAGTAACGGGGCCAGTTTCGGTATGCCGAATGGAGGCTATGCAGACATGAGCCGTTACGATCGTAACCGCGCGCAAGAATCGGCGCCAGCCTCGTCAGGCCGACGGTTTCAGATGGACGAGACAACTTCCAGCTATGACGCTGCGATCTTGCAGGCTGCATTCTACGGCAACAGGTAGAGACCGGAGTTCCTGAAGCGAACGAACTTGTCCAGTCCTTACGACCGGTCATGCTCATTCTGCTTGGTCCGTCACACACTGTTACCACTTTCGGAGTATTTTATCCCGATAAGCCATTGGCATCAGGCATGAACAATTGTCAGATTGACAACGCGCTGCATGGCAGCAGTACATGTCCCTACTTGTTGTGGCTCAACCTTTTGGAGTTTTGTGTGTGGCTGTTCAAGATATTGGCAGCATGGTCGATCAGAAAGCACATCATCGTGCTCTGATGTTTTCTAATGCGCGAGTCTCTACACCGGATTTGGATCCTACAGCTGGCTCGGCTCACCGTAACACAACTCGGTTTAATCTCTCCAGGTATACAAGAAGTGTGCTGGTTTGGACGCCGTTTATCGGTGCAAGATCTTGGGTTCTCAAGCAAAAAGTCATTCATTTTTATGTTCATTCAGATAATATGCTTGCCAAATACTCGATATCGTGGAGGATACCATGCTGCTTAGTGCGCTTGAGAGCCCTCAGTTAGGGTAATACTCTCCCTTGGATGCAAACGCCGTTGTTGAAACCGTTTCCCGTTTCCCTTTTCCCTAGCAACGCCGAACCACATTCAATCCCTTAAGAAGGATGTGCAAGATGAGTTGTTAACAAATTTAAGCAGCCTGGTAGGTTTGCTTGGGGAAGGGGTATCTGCAGATGAGTTAGCCGAGAGTTGGCATAATGGTTGAATTGTTGAGATTGGTGTCCTTTTCGATGGGACAATACTCTTGATAGGCAATGTAGGTAGAGGAATGGAAAGATGACTTGAAAAACAATGGGAGATATGATCGTGCTTATGGGTGAACTTACGAAGGTCCAAGCTCCTGGATGCTCAAACGAGCGAGCCATTGACCCATGTCAATGCTGGTCTCAAGAGGCTTGCCCTGAAGGATACCAGCCAAGAGACCACCGGCAAAAGCATCGCCGGCACCGTTGGTATCGTTGATCTTCTCCTTCTCAATGGCGTGGACAGGGAACTCCTTAATCTCGTCCTCACCCTGGATAGCAACCAGAGTAGGGTCGGTACCTTGAGTGACGATGGCAACTCGCTTTCTCTTGTTGTTCTCCTTGGGGAGATTGGCAAGGTGCTTAACGACATCCTTGGGCTCCTTGCTGGGAAGGTCATGGGACTCGGCGTAGGCGGCAGCCTCGGTCTCGTTACCAATGATGTAGTCCCAGTAGGGGGCACTGGCA
Source organism: Fusarium coffeatum (assembly GCF_003316985.1). Taxonomy (NCBI): domain Eukaryota; kingdom Fungi; phylum Ascomycota; class Sordariomycetes; order Hypocreales; family Nectriaceae; genus Fusarium; species Fusarium coffeatum. The sequence goes on from NW_022158286.1 coordinate 8,360, forward strand.
TCGACAACGTCCTTGAAGAACTGGGGAATGAAAGGAGCAGAGAGCGAGAGAACGAAGGGCTTGTTGTTCTCAGCAGCCTGCTTGGCAAGCTCCATGATGGCAGGAGGGCAGACTAATACACGTTAGAATAAAACGATACGGTAGTTATCTGTGCTGTCGTAAGGTCTTCTTACCAGTGAAGTGGAAGCCACCAACGTAGTAGACCTCGGCGTTCTCAACAAGCTTCCAGATCTCGGGCTTCTTCAGGTGGTCAAGATCGTAGTGGTTGGCAGCACCAAGATCAGTGCACAAGCTTCGGTTGTGGCCAGTAATGATGGCACCGCAACGACCGGTCTTCTCCTTGGGATCAACACGGTACTCAACTCGGAGACCAGCAGCCTTGACAGCATCGTGAAGAATAGCAGAGTACTTGTCATCACCAGCACCACCGACGTAGACGACGCTGTTGGGAGGAAGGATGTACTGGGCGCCTCGAGCACTGTTCTGGGCAGCACCACCAGCGATGAGCTTGGCGTCGTAGTTGTTTAGGAGATCTTCATAGAGAGGGATGTGCTTCTCCTCAGCGAGGATAGCGTCGTTAGGCTTGAGGCCATACTTGTCCAGAAGGGCTTGGTCACCCTGAGCCTGGATGTCTATAAAGAACGAAGCAACATGTCAGCGATTGATCAATACGGAGCAAAAGCTGGTGTAAGCGGATAATGGGTTGAATCTCAATGGGCCTAATAAAGCTGTCTATCAATTGAAGGCCTAGATAACCAAAACTTACCGAGGAGAGGGTTCTCCAGACAGAAGAGAGAGAATTCTTTAACGGAAGACATTGTGTTTAATTGTCTCGTCTGGTATACACGATATGGTGAGGTAGATAAGAATAAGGGTGTAGCTTTGGAGGGGAAGAGTTTGAGACGAATGGAGGGGTCGACCACTTTGGTGGGGTTCAGACGCGGGGCCTGTTTGGTCGGCAGCCGAGTGGAAGTGACGCTGGCAAAGCTGCGAGCCCACGTGCGATAGGTAGGCAGAAGAGAAGGAAGTCTGAGAGAGGATGATGAGCTTGCTAGCATTATCGCGTTGAGGCGGGGACTTGTTGGACAGTTGTAATTATCAAGTCAGCGAGTCGTTGATACGAGAGGTTCATTCTATTTGATGAAGAGAGTTTGTTCGGTCAGAGTTGGAATTGGTATCAGGAGGTTTGTCTACTATATTTGCCATCATACGATCATTGTCTGGTTACTGCTTTCCTAGATCATCATGATCTGGTGACCTCATTAATAGCTACCCAAGGTCCCTATAGTTGGCCGTTCTTACAACCACCTCAACCAACTAACCTACCAGGCACTATGACAACACAAAGTATTTGGCTTAGCATTAGAAACACAGGATATATCAATGGATATCGATAAACATAGCTCATGACTTGATAGGGCAGCATATGGACGGCACAATCGCTTTAACAAGGACATTATTTAACCAAGCATGCTTCTCTTGTGGAAGCCTTTTTTCGGTATTCGAGGTATCTCACTTCTTCGCTCACATCTTTCACAGAGAAACGGCCTTCAGAATTTTTTTTGCGCCAAATGCCATAGTACTTGCCCTCGGAGCTACCAGCCATCTGCTCTTGGCAGTACCTTCAATAGATGCAAGCAAGCCAGTAAACACCATCCCAATGAGACCATGAACCCAGCCACCACTTTACTCCTTTGTCTTCTGGGTACCACGGAGAAGACCCGTTCTGCGGGCGGCGATAAGACCGGCCTTTTGACCCTGGACGGCGTATCGGGAGATGGTAGAAGCCTTACCAATATGTTGGTGGTTACCCTATGTCGAGTGTCAGCTTTTCTGCGTTTCATCAATTTTGATCGGGAAATACGTACACCACCGTGGGGATGGTCGACGGGGTTCATGGCAACACCACGAGTCTTGGGCCAGCTGTTACGCTTGACAGCGAACTTGTGCTTGGCACGAGAAGCCTCTGGAATGGGGGTCAGCAATTCAATCCTTCACACTCGATACTCTAGGGAAACGTACTCAGGAGAGGCTTGTCAGTTCGGCCACCGCCAGCGACGATACCAATCATTCCTCGGGCACCAGAGTGGACGACCTTCTTGGCACCAGAGGGAAGCTTGATGCGGGTCTTGCCCTCATCAGGGTTGTGGCCGACAATGGTGATGTAGTTGCCGGAGGTTCGGCCGAGAGAACCACGGTCACCGATCTTCTCCTCAACGTTGGAGACGACGGTACCCTCGGGCATCTCACCAAGAGGGAGGACGTTGCCGACAGTCAGGGCAGCCTTCTTTCCGGCGTAGATGAATTGGCCGGTGTACATGCCTTCGTTGGCGATGAAAGTCTCGGTGACCTGCTTGAATCGGTAGGGGTGACGGAAGACGACCTTGGCGAGGGGGGCACCGCGACCTGTACGACAATCATCGTTAGTTGTCGTTCCTCCATGTGCACACAATTTGTAAATTTCCGTCGAATGCTTATTTTCTCGGGAACCTAATCGGGGAACTTGCCAGCATCGTGGACGATCTCGCGGACGACACCTCGAAGGTAGCCGTGGCGCTCGGCATAATCGAGGTTTCTGAACTTAGCAGGGGCCTTGTTCAGGCGCGTGTTGGCCGCTATCCTAGGCGTCAGTATTTTGATGGTTTCGATATCGCGGAAAGGCTCGTTCGGTACTGACTGAAGATGGATCCACGACCCTTACGCTGGTTGCGAATGACTCTACCCATCGTGAATAGGAGTTCTGTTGAGCTGCAGGTTAGTAAAGACGATCGTGGGCGAAGAGGTAAGGGAGGGGGGATATTTACCTGGCTTGGGCCGCTTGGTGTTTGTTCAGAGAGGCAGGCTGCTGGCGCCAAATTTTTTGTGCGAACAACTCGATCGACGACGGAAGCCACGTGATCTCTCTAGGGCTCAGTTGCACTTGCCTTTTTGTTAAACATTTCAACGGGGCAAGTGGGGCGCTTGCTGATGGCCCATGGCTTGCATGGGTACAGAGCCTGAGAGGCAGAGCACAGTAGTGGAGATCAATCAATCAATCAATGACCACCGACTCCCGGTCCCGTCCAGTCTCTTCGGGGACAACCCCAGAAATTATCCGATCACTGTGACTTTGGCGCGCTCAGCCAATGCCGACATTTTGCCCTTGACATCCTATCTACCTACCTATGCCATGGAAGCTGAGGTCATCGCCAGCGATGATCACCATCACCACGACAGCGCGTTTCAACATGTGGCATTTCTTTTGATTTTATGAATATCTCATTTGCTTCACTAGGATCGTGATAAAATGAGTAATAATCATAACAACAATGTGATATACCCTTCCCGCCGTTCCTACCATCTCTTTAAACAGATTATCGTCGATTATGCGTGCATCTCGTTCTATACAGAATTGCACTTACGCGATATTGTGTTGGGCTGCAATCAAGTTGGGCGGGTTAATTTGCCTTGATATTTGGAGAATGAGATTAACCAAGTGGTTGATCCGTGACAAGGGGTTTCATGGCGGAATATTTCTGAGTGGAATCGCTCTGTGTTACGACTTGGAGCTTCGCGACAACTTCTATGATGTGTTTCTAGTGGGACACCTACCCTTGGCCAAACCAAGAAACACTTTGCTTTATGAGACAACCATTGGGTGTGGTGGGAAATTGCACTATTGAAGGCCGCACAAGGCGGTGAAAAAACTTCATCTTCATCTTCATCTTC
>NW_022158287.1:0-4229 GCF_003316985.1 Fusarium coffeatum
TTTTTTTTTTTTTTCTTCCACATGTCTCATGATTGATTATCTGGTGTCTCTTCTCACATGCATCAACAAGCACCACCGGCTTTAAGTCGTTTTGATGCGTCTAGGTGAGGGAATTCGCCCAAGTCTATTCAACTCCACCATAACCAGGCGAGTTACTAAGATTCCGTTGCTTTCTAGCGGATGAAACTTGCGTGCATAATCGCCTCCCCGTCATGTTTGTTCTGGGCTGTGCCAGAGTAAAAAAGTAAAAAAGCAAGATTCCGATAGCAGCCATTTTGTGACGCTTTTCCGGTCCCAACCGTGTATTGCAATGAGATGATGACCTTCTGATCCCACTGCATACACCTAAGTACGCCGCTCAGATATCCCTTCCTGACCCATTTCTTGGTTTGGTAGTGTAAGAGAGAAGAAAAAGATGCTCTATCATAATCCAGCCTAAACGCCTTTGGATGGATGCACAACGCGAAGTCTCTATGTAGAGGACTGTAAAGAAGAGATTGGAGAATAGCCCGTTGCAGCTCAAATCTCCTATTTCGCATGCCGAACGGGTGATATTCCTCTCATGATCGAGCAATGGTAGAGAGGCCCGTGATGACTTGTTGGGAAATCACTTAAATACCGATAGTCGACCTCGACAAGCAGAAACCCTCCAGTATTGACAGGATAGCTGCTAGGTCCGGATGATTGGCGAGAGGAGTCCCGCTGGTTATAGGCGATTCACAGTAGACCTCTGCAAGGCTTCTTGAAGTTCTGGTCTTGTCGATAATGCTTCCCACGCCTGTGTGAAGGTGAACCACTGCCGTTCTCGCTTGTGGGACTCGGGCCAGTCGTCAAACTCTCCAGTTACTGTGCCTTCAAAGAAGTGGTATCTTGACCGGTCTTTTGTCGATTTTGGTGCACGCTTTTCATCAATGTCCCCAAGGTCATAGCTTATCTGAACAGTGATACCAGCTTCTTCCCAGGCCTCTCGTTCGGCGGCCTCCTGGCAGGTCTCATCTGATTCCCAGCCACCTTTGGGCAGGACCCAGCCTTTGCGACGAGTAGACTGAATCAATAGCACATAATTCTGATCGGAGGTAAGAGGGACGATGCCAGCGACGAGACGTTCACCCTTGGTGTTGTAGCCTATAACAGGAATGACATGTCAGTAAGAAATACCACAAGTGAATTGATAAAACAGTGCGGTAGAGAAAGAAATAAGCTGCAGCTCAAATATTTGTGGTAAGTCATGATAGTGGCCATCACACCATGTCGAGACAACAAATATAGTTGGGATAGACGACGCTAAGACAATTATGTCTTGCAAACATAAAGAAAGACGTATGGTCTCTAATGAATATGCCCAAGCAGAATTTCATGTACTGCGCATGATGTAAAAGACTCACGTTGCTTGCTTCTACCCACTCGTGACTCCATCGAACGGCCACCGCCTGAATCGCCAGAGGCAGAACTCGACATGTTAGTGGTAAGTCGGGGCAGCGAGTGACGGGAATTGAGTGTAATGTCGGGATAAATTGGTCGGACGACAACAAGAACAAGGATGGTCGCAAGTCTTGAATAGCGATGATGCGGACACGAAAGCTTCAAGGTCCTCGGAGGTAGCGGAATAGAACGGATGTTCACCCCTGGGTCGAGAAAGAGAGAACCTGCGACGGGCGGGCGGGTGGCTTTCAAAGAGCCTTGAGAGGCATCATTGTCGAACAGTAAGTGAATGGTAGTTAAGATCTGGTGATGATGTGATGGGGAAATCAAGAACAGAAGTGGCCGTGGCCTGCGCCAGTAGGTGCTGGTGCTTGGTTTTTGGTCGGGGAGAGCCCAGATGCTCCAGAGAGCTGGGCTGGCGATGTGATATAAACTGCGAGATGATGGAGGTGTGGGCGCGCACGCGCAAAACGTCCCAAGTTTAGCTCGAAGGGGGCAGCGGACGACTCGGCGGATCTATGTGTCTGGCCGCCTGGCGGAACTTGGAGGTACGTACTTGCTGAAGCACCCGACTGCACTGTACCTACGGTAGGTACGTATGGATGTACAGTACCTAACTTCTGTGCAGAGTGCAGCGAACGAGCGAGCGAGGATGGATGGGGGCGTGTAGGTACAGGAAGCACTGGGCACTCGGCGGACAAGCCTTCAACAAGCTAGCGACAGCAAGCAGGGACTGAAGGCGGAGGTAAAAGTTGGATCCCCATCTGCCTGGCCCTGCTTGGATTTGAATGGAGTATGCGTAGGTAGAGGTACCAAGGTTAGCACCTGGCGTGTCAGAGGTACTGTACAGTACTGTGATGTAGTGCTTGTAGTGGGCTTTAGGCCTAGACAGCTTTCGCTTTGAGCAGCGGGCGGTGGCACCCTGCAATAGTGAGTCGCTGGACCGTGGAAGAGAGTGGAACTGAGGGCTTCTCCTTCTCTAGGTCAACCGATGCGAGACAAACTTTGATGAGAAGAGATACGAAAGGAAAATAGAAACTGGTACGAATTTCTCCTTGTCCAGAGACCAGACACGTTGAATAATCGCTAGTTGATCGTGGCCGACTTGTAACGGAAAAGAGGCTTGACCGGGTCCGTCTTACGCCAGGTCTCTGTAACGATGGCTTCAAGAAGGCTTGTGAAAGAACTTAAATTGATCTTGATGCGGAGAGGCTGGCAGAACTATCGTCTCTCATAGTTGGTAAACAAGAATCGTCTCTGAGCACCGTGAAAGAGTTTGCCGAGAACATCAACAGTACAGGGTAGACGCTTAATTGGTGATGCGATCCAGCATTGAGTTCCTACCTAATATTGGCTGCTGCGGCCAAACGTTCTGAACGAACGTCGTATGTTTAAAGAGTTTAGGTATTTTTCCACAGATATAGGTACTAAGGTACCAGCTAATTCCATCGGTTTGGGGCTGGGTTTGGAGTGATTTTGGTTCTAACGAGGGAAGGTGGGAAAACCTATATTTCTGGCAAATAAAGAACGGAGGTCAGACGGAGTTGCCGTTAAAGTAAGTTGTTCAAACAGTGATTATCTCCAATCATTTGCAAAATAGAATGGAGCAAAAGTGATTATTACAGAAAGAGCCATTAATTTATAGTACGTGTCACAAGAATACCTTATAGCTTAGGCTAGAAGAGCAATCAAGGCGGCAGTGGAGGTTACTGTGAATCAACAATGAAAGGGGAAACATTTGAATACTGAAATTTAGTAAGCTAGATATATCGTGTGGCAGCATTAGAAATTGGGTAGGTAGGTATGTTCAGCGTGTCAAATATATTGTTCTTGGCTTCGTCAAGGGTAGTAGATACACATAGTCATAGAGTACCTGACTGAACGAGTTTCGAATCTTCGCAATACGACATACATCCATTCGTTGTACAATACAGTCATGCAGTATCATCATTGTTTATTATTACACACCTCAAAAGTGGTATCGAGTTGACATCCATATCAGCACGTGCCTCTACTCGCAGCGTGGGGTCACCCATGACATTGATATTCGGGATCGATGGAGATACAGGATGCAGCTTCAGACTCGCAACAGTTTTGACTTGGGCCTCTTCTTAATTCACATGCTTACAATGATAGGCTCATCGTTGCCCACAGACCTGAGAGCTCCTACGCTGTAGCACATCAACCCTGGCGTACAATGCATGAAGCAGCGGTAACAGTAATACCTAAGTAACAGTTGCACTGCATTAGAAGGACATAAGGTAAGGTGGGCAAAGTGAGGGGAGGGGTAAAGAGAATCATCACGTTATACCCAGGTAGGCAGAGAAAAAATGGATTGCGCTTGCACTGACAAGCATCGGGTCCATTCGAGGATGGAGCATCGTGAAAGCGAGGCGTGAGCCCTTGATCTTTTCTGTTGAAGTCTTAGTGGCAGAAACGTGCATACCGATATGCGTACTTTCTTAGCATCTCAAACACAATACTCTTTTTTAGCTAGAAGTCGTGTTGGCTAGTCGCTGCTGAATCAAGTATTGCAATGCATGTCTAACCCGTTCTTCTTCTCAAGGACAGTCTTTTTAATCGGTTCTCAACAATAACTTAGTCTGCCTGCGGATAGAACAGACTACTTGATCCAATGCCGGCTGAATCGTACCGTCCAGTCTTTAGCCTGGCAAGCAAGCCTGAGCTCTCCCACAACCAGTTCTCGGAGACGCCACCGAGAAAAGGCCCGCAAGTCGGACGATAAAAAGATCGGTGTCGTGGTTCTCTCCAGGCGAGAGAGAGGGACAAAAAAAAAAAAAAAAAAA
>NW_022158288.1:0-5575 GCF_003316985.1 Fusarium coffeatum
TTTTTCCTTCTTCCCTTTTCTTCTTGTCAACAATCGACAGGGTCTGACTTAGTAACTTAGTCTTCAAACGGCCCAAGACGGGGGTGATAGGCGGGCGCAGGGAGGGCGAGAGGAAGGGAGGGAGGGCGAGGACAAGGGAAGCTAGGGAGGATAGCAAGCAAACCCCTTCAGAATATCACATCTACAGTAACTGCGCTTGTTTTATTTGTCAAGGGGTTACTGTATCCGTACCTCAAGTTGATGTTAACCAACGGCCTGATGGTCCACGAGTAAGCAGGCACATTCGGTACCTTAGGTAGGTAGATAGAATAGCTTTAGAATGACAACGGTTACTGCCTTGCCGCAGTCGATTGTTTAGTACAGATAATGCAACAATCGCTAATCACTAATCTAACTGCTTGGGTAGTAGACCACGTACCTAGGTAAGTAAAGAAAGAAATAGAACCGACCGTCCCACTGCATCAGCCAGCCATGATCCATCCACACACTCACTAACGTACTTGTTCTGTGCTATCCGTACTTGCGCTGCACTTCTGCAATGTATGCGACAAGTCAAATCAAATCAATGATACATGGAATGGATGCAATACAATGGAATTCTTTTCAATTTCAATCAACTGCTCAAGTCTAGACTCCTGGCTCCTAGTGTCTCTTCCCTTACCTCTCACTCCTCCCCCTTGATTCCCTTACTACTGTATCTTTTACAGCAGGAATCCCAGCATTCAATATTAATTTAACAGTGCCTACTTATTACTCTGTTGCCAAACTAAAAATTTCCATCATGGAAGACAATCAGCGGCCTGTCCGTTGCCCCGCTCTTCTCTCCATTTCTTCCTTTTCCTTCCATAGCAAAGGATGGAAGTCAAGTCATGGATCCAATGTTACCTACCTAGGTATGTTGTTGGTTGTCAGACAACTCGCCCGAATGCACAAGAGCCTTCACAACCTTGGTAGTGTACATTAACTGGAATTCATATTTGAATTGTCTAGGCACCCTTGACATCCAACTACTAGATTAGGTAGTCTAAGGTATATCATATCCCCTTGTGTTACTGTCACCTCTGCTGTTAGTTGACTGGTACATTTACCTGGTAGATGGAGGTAGGTATCGCCGTACAGCACACCTCCCGCCTGCCCGTAGACGCCTCTCCCGCTTCTGTGCTCTGACCCGTATCATGTATCCCCAGTTCTGCCCATCCCATTGTTTAGGTACCTAGGTATCTGGTCAAAATCAAAACATACCTCACAAAACAAGGGACAGGTTTCGTACTATCAACAACTTCTCTACTTCTATATCTATCTAACTTTAGTATCTACCTACCTACCTAGGTAGGGCCGTTTACTGTTGACCACTAACTTGCCCATGTAAATCTCACCGCGGTATCTGCCGCGTACCCGCCGGGAGTCGTCGGGTAACGTTAGCACACGATCAAGAGTTTGGACCCTCTCGTCTTTGGTCTTTGGTCCTTACCGTCCTTGTTACTTGGTCTCTCTCTAGTTCCTCTACGACAGACAGTAGGCTCACCTCTGATCCTCTTACTGTCCCACCGAGTTCCCCTCCCTGTACCCTCTTCTCTTTGGCTTGCATTGAATTTCTCCGCTTCTAGGACCCCTCCTCCACCGAGCAAACATCCGTCCCGCAGCATGGGTTTGAATGTGTCAATGGATTGTGCGTCTTGACCTCACAAGGACATCTAACAAATGATGGCCATTGTCGGCTGTAACTCCTGACCTCGAGCTTACCATTGGGTGCGCTCCCAAGACATCTACCATAAACTGAGCATTTCAAGCTTCGTCTGTCCAGGAAACTCAAACCCTCACAGGGCCAGGCTTGAGCACCTCACCACATCTAACATGGCATGTCACAATACCATCGTGCTTCAATTGCAATGCCATCAGTGGCTGTAATGACACTGTGGTTCGCTTTTAGTTTGGCTATTGCGATACTTTCATTTACATAGGCAAAAAGCAACAGTATATAGAACTCTTAACAACCACCCCCACTCTGGGTTTTTGCCGGAACTCTTCTTGTGTCATACATCTTCTGACCAGCACCCTCCAATCCTTCAAAGGCGCTCGGCGTCTCTCCTTTCACTTGCTAGCTCACCCGCTTCATGTCCCACATCACTTTCCTCTCCGCCAGCGCCAGCTGCCCCTCTCTGTATGCCAGCCAACAGCTGTCAAGAAACAAGATCCCAACCCAAATGTAGAAACATAACAAAGCATCAACGTGAATCAAAACAAAACCGTGTGGTGCCGTGAGGCTATCCGTCTTTCCTGGAAACACATATTTACCGACCGATTAAAAAGAACACAGCGACTGTTGCAGTCGTTGCTTTTCCTGACAAACTCATCCACCTTGTAAAACGAGTAAACTGGCAAAAGGCAATGCACTCAAGTCAAATTCCAAATAAGAAAACTTCCAACGGAACATGTAAACCGAACGGAGGGGTTGTTTGTTGCCAAACTCGCGTCTTTCTCTAGATCTTGACACTTTGTACTGTATTGTTATCGCGCTCCCCCTCCGCATTTTGTTTTTTTCTCCTCCTTTCCCTGACCACGCTCCTGTTTTATCCCGATCAACGAAAATGTAGGCGCGGAATCGAATCGGATAGGGTATTAAAAGCAAAGCAATCGTTATCAGCTTGTCGGCAGCCTTCCTGAGGAAACCGACATGCTCATCGGCAAGCGTTGTCGTGTGTCGTTTCGATCCTCCCCGTTGACCTGTCCGGCAGCGTCAACTCTTGTTACATCAGGCTATCGTTAACGGCTGACGTCTCTTCGACCACCTGGCTGACCTGGTGCAGGTCGATTAAGCCTGTCGATCATGGTTTTGTCGATGTCATTCTTCTCTACCAAGTTGCTCAGGCTCATGATCGATGCGTTTGCTCCTTGGGATTGCTGTCCCTGTCTGGCAGGGGTGGACGCACCACTTGACCCATTCTGGCCTGTCGGAGACCGACCACCGGGAGCAGAAGTAGCATAGCTACCACTAGGCGTGGCTTGAGGCAAGGTACCACTCGTCGGGTTCCGCGGGCTGTGTCTCGCGCCCTGGTACGGTGGATATCCAACTCCGCCCGGACTACTGTGGTTAGAAAACTCGGCTGGCGACCTTCGTCGTGGGTCTTCGTCTACGGCGCTTCGTGGAGGAGGTAGTCTATAAGCGTCATCCTGTTCCTCTGAAGTCCTGCGTCGTCGTCGTCCTGCAAGCTGGCTACCATCATCTGTTCTCGCGTCTCCGTAAGACGAGAAGGATTCCGTCGGTGACTGAACAGGCGCGTAGTAGCTCCCTGGAGGCGGTGGGGCAGTAGCATGCTGATAAGCAGCATGTGGTGGAGGTGGAGGTGGAGGGTTGCCTGGTGCCAAAGGTTGACCATAGGCGCCGAATAACTGTGTGCCCGGAGGAACGCCTCCTGGAACTGCCGATACAGGTATAAAAGCTGTCGAGCTTGATGAGGAGACAGGCTGGAAGATGCATTCCTGGTTCATTCTAGCACAATTCTGGCACTTTCCACCAGGAGCAGTTTGGTAGCCGCTGCAGCGAATCTGTAGGTAGTTAGCACTTTGAGCAACAACAGTTCGCTTACCCAAGCGCAACACTAATCACAAACCTTTCTTTTCCTGCAATATCGGCAAGCAATTGATGTTCTTTGACGAGGGGCTGCCTGCGTGAGAGGAGGCCCATTACCAGGCCCAACGGGAGGGTACTCATAAACGCCGCCAGGATGATGGCGGTAGCCATTTGGCGGCGGTCCTGGAGGTGGCTGGCCGCGGTAGTAAGCATAGTAGGGGTCCTGCGGATATGGCTCCTGCCCATACGGAGGTCGGCGGTCATCATAATAACCTCGTTGATCTGGTGGGGGAGGAGGGTAGGCTGAGGATCGGGGGTCGGACTGAGGTTGAAGAGGTGGGAGATACTGCTGAGGTTGGCCTGGTGGAGGCTGCTGGCCAGGAGGCGGGTAACCGTTGACAGCATTGGGAGATGCATATCGCGGGTCCGCAGGATAGCCACGACCCGGAGCTGCAGGCGGCGGCCCATAACCGCGAGAGTCATGGATGGACGGTAGAGTGACTGAAGTAGCCATGGTGCCTGGAGGAACGTCGGATGGACGCTGTGCGGTATCTGGTGGTGGAGGATAGTGCGACTGATTTCGGGGGTGACTGTCGTCGGGGCGGCTCTGCTGAGGATACTCTTTTCGGTAACTGTCGTCGGCCATGCTATGTTGAGGCGCAAAGAGCCGCAGGCGGGCAAGTACGGTCAGCGGCGATGATGCCAGATACGTGCAGATGAAAGTGTTCAAGTGTGCTTCTGCGAACGAGCATTTGGCGGGGAATGACCCAAGACCAAGACCAGGACGATGCGAAAAAGAAATGGCCAAGTAATTAGTCCGAGTCGTCGAGATTCTGCCCTATCCAGTCGCGCTGTTCTGTCCTGATTGTAAATGACCGGCGATGACCGATTGCTGCAAGTCAAGAATGAGTGAGTGAATGAATGTCTCAACGGGAGATGACAGTAGATTCCACAAGGCCTTGGGACCGCAATCCAATGCGTGACGGACGTTATGTTTCCCGGGAGGCGGAGGAGGATAAAAATGGTCTCTGACGTGGGCGGGAAGAGTGCGGCGGGACAGGCCGACAGTTATAGCGAGGGAGGGAATGGATGGGAGGAAACTCCGATCCAATCTGATCCACTGCGTGGGAAGAGCCAGGAACCACCCAACCGTAAATGGAGCCTGGGGTTTTGGGGATTGTGGATTTGCTTGGAAGACTTGGGACTGGGATTTGAGACTTGGGACCAGGACTGGGGGTGAGAAAAGGAAAGGAAAAAAAAAGTAAAAGAGGGGGCACTTCTGGGCCCTTGTTTTCTTCTGCTCTTTCACTGTACTCGTCTTGGGGGTGCGGAAATAGTCAGGTGGGAGACAAAATACTCTCCCCTCCCACTGTCTTGCTCGTTGTGTCTGCAAGAGGAGATATCTCAAGCGTGCTTCTTGCGCGAAAGAGAAAACTGGCGGTAATACGTCTGCGTTTCTCTTCTTTTGCTTCGTTGTTGGCTTTCTTCTGTTTTTCTTTTTTCCTTGTTTCTTTTCCCACCTCAGAAACCGCTCCGTGCGACAAGACCTTTTTTTGGTAAAGTTGCTGCCGTTCTGATCAACTGAAACAGGGCGAAAGACTCGAGTAGTAAGACACCAAGCAATGCTATGCCGTTCGTATCGCAGTCGTCGATGAGGGGGAAGAAGAGGTTGAGAGTGGAGAGTTGAGTAAATGTTTGAGGGATGTGGTGGTGAAGGCAAGTTAAGTTAGAAAGGCGCAGGCATGTTAAGTTACTGTAGCCCGTGTAGGTAGGCGTATCTAGGTGTAGGTGTAGGCGTAGGTACCTGGATCCAGTACCGCCTCTACCTCTAGCTGCTAAACACCATGCCAAACTGCCTACAGCAGGTGCATGCTGTTGCGGCGACAAGGAAGTGGGGAAGAGTAAAGGTGGGAAGGTGTGCAGTCGAAGCTTTTTGGGGGTGATTCTATTGTGGGACCAGTTGTGTGCGAGGGCAAGTGCAAGTGCAGGTGCAGGTGCAGGTGC